>NC_056741.1:1859338367-1859563367 GCF_019279795.1 Protopterus annectens
GTCCTGAGAAAAACAGGATTTGAACTGTGTGACTAGAACAGTATAAAGAGACTATAGCAGATAACATTGTTAGAGATATTTTTGTATTAAATCTCTCATATCATCCATGCTGTTTGAGAAGTAAAGTAGAACACTGTAACTAAACCTGCAACAGTAGTACGTGTGATTTGTTATAAAAAGTAATTTATTGGTTACTGCTCAGAGTTTTGGTGCTGCATCAGCGTACACTCTGTAAGTTTCTGTGGGCAACAGACTGTGATAACTAAACTTTGATTTCAGCAAAATACAGCCAGCAAGACCTAGTGTCTTAAGAAGACTTTGGATCCATCACAGTAAGCATCACAATAACAGCACCATGACTAGCACTTTATCATAAATTTTTCACTACTGTATCTGAAAATGGTAAATTCTAGAAGAGGAAAGGACCGTCTTTCTGGGAATAGCTTCTAACCCCATTTGTGTACACAGGCAGGAATGACCCTTTTTATTGAGTCCTTCAGCCTGTCATGTGGAACATGGCTAAATTCTAGCGGGGAAAAGGACCTTTTCTATCAGAATAGATTCTGTCACTTCTGGTACAGAAAGGCAGGAATGACCACTTTTTTTATGAAAGAGCTGCACTACATTATTTTGGCTGATCGTAAGTTCTGCCCCTTCACCATGAATTGCCATTGCTGAAGGACCCAGGGCACTTCAGCCAATGGAATCTAGCCTGCTCTATGTAAAAATGCTACATTCTATTGGAGGAAGGGGCCATTTTTCTGGGAATACGTTATATCTCTTCTGGTGTACAGTAACAGGAACTTCCATTCTTTTTGGAAATACATGACTTACATTTCTTTGGCTGAGCATAACTCCAGGGCCCTTCAGAACAGATTCCCAGGGATGGTAGAGCCTGGTTCTTTCAGCCAGGAGATATAACCTGCTGTATCTGAAAATGGTAAATTCTACTAGAGGAAAGGACCGTCTTTCTGGGAATAGCTTCTAACCCCTTTAGTGCACACTGGCAGGAATGACCCTTTTTCTTGAGTCCTGCAGCCTGTTATTTGTAACATGGCTAAATTCCAGTGGAAAAAAGGACCTTTTCTGTTGGGATATTTTCTGTCACTTCTGGTGTACAAAGGTAGGAATGACCACTTTTTTTAGGAAAGATCTGCACTACATTCGTTTTCCTGAGCATAATTTCTACCTCTTCAACACAGATTGCCATTGCTGAAGGACCCAGGGCCCATCAGCCAATGGAATCTAGCCTACTCTATGTGAAAATGCTAGATTCTATTGGAGGAAGGGACCATTTTTCAGGGAATACATTCTATCTCTTCTGGTGTACAGCAACAGGAACTTCCATTCTTTTTGGAAATACATGACTTACAATTTTTTTGGCTGAGCATAATTTCAGGCCCCTTCAGAACAGATTGCTAGGGATGATGGATCCTAGTCCTTTCTGCCAAGGGAATATAACCTGCAGTATCTTCTTCTTCTTTCAGCTTTTCCCGGTTAAGGTTCGCCACAGGGGATCATTTGTCTGCTCATGATTGGCAGAGGAGTTTTACAATGTTGAGTTGCCATACCGGCACCCAACCTTCCACAGAAGGCACACACATGCACACACTCACACCTAGGGCCAATTTATAGTGTCCAATCCACCTACTGCATGTCTTTGTGATATGGGAAGAAACCGGAGCACCCGGAGGAAACCCATGTGACCACAGGGAGGACATGCAGACTCCACGCAGACGGAACCCCAGCCGAGAATCGAACCGGAGAACCTCTTGCTGTGAGGTGGCAACACTAACAACCTGAATATAACCTGCTGTATCTGAAAATGCTAAATTCTAGTGGAGGAAAGGAGCATCTTTCTGGGAATAGATTCTAACCCCTTTAGTGCACACAGGCAGTAATGATCCTTTTTCCTGAGTCCTCCAGATTATTATTTGTAACATGGCTAAATTCTAGTGGAGAAAAGGACCTTTTCTGTTGGGATAGATTATGTCACTTCTGGTTTACAAAGGCAGGAATGACCATTTTTTTAGGAAAGAGCTGCACTACATTCATTTTGTGGAGCATAATTTCTGCCCCTTCAACAGAGATTACCATGGCTGAAGGACCCAGGTCTCTTCAGCCAATGGAATCTAGCCTGCTCTACATGAACTGGCTAGATTCTAGTGGAGGAAGAGACCATTTTTCTGGGAATGCATTCTAACTCCTATGGTATACAGTGGCAGGAACTACCATTCTTTTTGGAAATGCATCATTTACATTTATTCGGCTGAGCAAAATTTCAGGCCCCTTCAGAACAGATTCCCAGGGATGACGGATCCCTCTCCTTTCAGTCAGGAGAATATAACCTGCTGTATCTGAAAATGCTAAATTCTAGTGGAGGAAAGGACCATTTGAATAGCTTCTAACCTTTTCAGTGTACACTGGCAGGAATATCCCTTTTTATTTTGTCCTTCAGTCTGTTATGTGTAACATGGCTAAATTCTAGCGGGGAAAAGGACCTTTTCTATCAGGATAGATTTGGTCACTTCTGGTGTAGAAAGGCAGGAATGACCACTTTTTTTAGGAAAGATCTGCACTACATTCTTTTGGCTGATAGTAATTTCTGCCCCTTCAACACAGACTGCCATTGCTGAAGGACCCAGGACCCTTCAGCCAACGGAATCTAGCCTGCTCTATGTGAAAATGTTAGATTCTATTGGAGGAAGGGACCATTTTTCTTTTAATACATTCTATCTTTTCTGGTGTACAGTAACAGGAGCTACCATTCTTTCTGGAAATACATGACTTACATTTCTTTGGGTGAGCATAATTTCTGTCCCCTTCAGAACTGATTGCCAGGGATGATTGATCCTGGTTGTTTCAGCCAAGGGAAAATAACCTGCTGTATCTGAAATTGCTAAATTCCAGTGGAGGAAAGGACCGTCTTTCTGGCAGTAGCTTCTAGTCCCTTCAGTGCACACTGGCAGGAATAGCCCTTTTTATTGAGTCCTCCAGCCTGTTATTTGTAAAATGGCTAAATTTTATTGGGGAAAAGGACCTTTTCTGTTGGGATAGATTCTGGCACATCTGGTGTACAAAGGCAGGGATGACCACTTTTTGCAGGAAAGAACTGCACTACATTCTTTTTGATGAACATAATTTCAGCCCCTTCAACTCAGATTGCCATAGCTGAATGACCCAGGGCCCTTCAGCCAACGGATTCTAGCCTGTTCTATGTGAAAATGCTAGATTCTAGTGCAGGAAGTGACCATTTTTCTGGGAATACATTCTATCTCCTATGGTGTACAGTAACAGGAACTACCATTCTTTTTGGAAATACATGTCTTATATTTCTTTGGCTGAGCATAATTTCAGGCCCCTTCAGAACTGATTCCCAGGGATGGTAGATCCTGGTTCTTTCAGCCAGGGGAAAATAATCTGCTGTATCTGAAAATGATAAATTCTAGTGGAGGAAAGGACCATCTTTCTGGGAATAGCTTCTAACCCCTTTAGTGCACACTGGCTGGAATGACCCTTTTTCTTGAGTCCTCCAGCCTATTATTTGTAACATGGCTAAATTCTAGTGGAGAAAAGGACCTTTTCTGTTGATATAGATTCTGGCACTTCTGGTGTAGAAAGGCAGGAATGGCCATTTTTTTAGGAAAGAGCTGCACTACATTCTTTTTGCTGAGCATAATTTCTGCCCCTTCAACACATTTTGCCATGGCTGAAGGACCCAGGGCCCCCTCGGCCAATGGAATCTAGCCTGCTCTATGTGAAAATGGTAGATTCTATTGGTGGAAGGGACCATTTTTCTGGGAATACATTCTATCTTTTCTGGTATACAGTAACAGGAACAACCATTCTTCCTGGAAATACATGACTTACATTTCTTTGGGTGAGCATAATTTCAGCCCCGTTCAAAACAGATTGCCAGGGATGATGGATCCTGGTCATTTCAGCCAAGGGTAAATAACCTGCTGTATCTGAAATTGCTAAATTCTAGTGGAGGAAAGGACCATCTTTGTGGCATTAGCTTCTAACCCCTTTAGTGCACACTGGCAGGAATGACCCTTTATCCTGAGTCCTCCAGCCTATTTGTAACATGACTAAATTCTATTGGTGAAAATGACCTTTTCTGTTGGGATCGATTCTATCACTTCTGGTGGACAAAGGCAGGAATGATCACTTTTGTAGGAAAGAGCTGCACTACATTCTTTTTGCTGAACATAATTTCAGCCCCTTTAACTAAGATTGCCATGGCTGAATGACCCAGGACCCTTTAGCCAATGGATTCTAGCCTGTTCTATGTGAAAATGCTAGATTCTAGTGCAGGAAGTGACAATTTTTCTGGGAATACATTCTATCTCCTATGGTGTACAGTAACAAGAACTACCATTCTTTTTGGAAACACATGGCTTATATTTCTTTGGCTGAGCATAATTTCAGGCCCTTTCAGAACAGATTCCCAGGGATAGTAGATCCTGGTTCTTTCAGACAGGAGAATATAACCTGCTGAATTTGAAATTGATAAATTCTACTAGAGGAAAGGACTGTCTTTCGGGGAATAGCTTCTAACCCCTTTAGTGCACACTGGCAGGAATGACCCTTTTTATTGAGTCCTCCAGCCTGTTATGTGTAACATGGCTAAATTCGAGTGGGGAAAAGGACCTTTTCTATCAGTATAGATTCTGTCACTTCTGGTGTAGAAAGGCAGGAATGACCAAATTCTTTAGGAAAGAGCTGCACTACATTCTTTTGGCTGATCGTAATTGCTGCCCCTTCAACACAGATTGCCATTGCTGAAGGACCCAGGGCCCTTCAGCCAACAGACTCTAGCCTGCTCTATGTGAAAATGCTATATTCTGTTGGAGGAAAGGATCATTTTTCTGGGAATACATTCCATCTCTTCTGCTGTACAGCAACAGGAACTTCCATTCTTTTTGGAAATACACGACTTACAATTTTTTGGCTGAGCATAATTTCAGGCCCCTTCAGAACAGATTGCCAGAGATGATGGATCCTGGTCCTTTCAGCCAGGGGAATATAACCTGCTGTATCTGAAAATGCTAAATTCTAGTGGAGGAAAGGACCATCTTTCTGGGAATAGATTCTAACCCCTTTAGTGCACACTGGCAGTAAGGACCCTTTTTCTTGAGTCCTCCAGGCTATTATTTGTAACATGGCTAAATTCTACTGGAGAAAAGGACCATTTCTGTTGGGATAGATTCTGTTACTTCTGGTGTACAAAGGCAGGAATGACCATTTTTTTAGGAAAGAGCTGCACTACATTCTTTTTGCTGAGAATAATTTCTGCCCCTTCAACACAGATTGCCATGGCTGAAGGACCCATGTCCCTTCAGCCAATGGAATCTAGCCTGTTTTACATGAACTGGCTAGATTCTAGTAAAGGAAGAGACCATTTTTCTGGGAATACATTCTATCTCCTATGGTATACAGTGGCAGGAACTACCAGTCTTTTTGGAAATGCATCATTTACATTTCTTTGGCTGAGCATAATTTCAGGCCCCTTCATAACAGATTACCAGGGATGACGGATCCCTCTCTTGTCAGCCAGAAGAATATAACAAATTCTAGTGGAGGAAAGGACTGTCTGAATATCTTCTAACCTTTTTAGTGTACACTGGCAGGAATATCCCTTTTTATTGTGTCCTTCAGCCTGTTATGTGTAACATGGCTAAATTCTAGCAAAGAAAAGGACCTTTTCTATCAGGATAGGGTCTGTCACTTCTGGTACAGAAAGGCAGGAATGACCACTTTTTTTAGGAAATAGCTGCACTACATTCTTTTGGCTGATTGTAATTTCTGCCCCTTCAACACATATTGCCATTGCTGAAGGACCCAGGGCCCTTCAGCCAATGGAATCTAGCCTGCTCTATGTGAAAACGGTAGATTCTATTGGAGGAAGGGACCATTTTTTTGGGAATACATTCTATCTTTTCTGGTGTACAGTAACAGGAACTATCATTCTTTCTGGAAATACATGACTTACATTTCTTTGGGTGAGCATAATTTCAGCCCCCTCCAGAACAGATTGCCAAGGATGATGGATCCTGGTCGTTTCAGCCAAGGGAATATAACATGCTGTATCTGAAATTGTTAAATTCTAGTGGAGGAAAGGATCGTCTTTCTGGCAGTAGCTTCTAGTCCCTTTAGTGCACACTGGCAGGAATGACCCATTTTATTGAGTCCTCCAGCCTGTTATTTGCAACATGATTAAATTTTAGTGGGGAAAAAGACCTTTTCTGTTGGGATAGATTCTGTCACTTAAGGTGTACAAAGGCAAGAATGACCACTTTTTGTAGGAAAGAGCTGCACTATATTCTTTTTGCTGAGTATAATTTCTGCCCCTTCAACTCAGATTGCCATGGCTGAAAGAATCAGGGCCCTTCAGCCAAAGGATTCTAGCCTGCTCTATGTGAAAATGCTAGATTCTGTTGGAGGAAGGGATCATCTTTCTGGGAATACATTCTATCTCTTCTGGTGTACAGCAACAGGAACTTTCATTCTTTTTGGAAATACATGACTTACATTTCTTTGGTTGAGCATAATTTCAGGCCCCTTCAGAACAGATTGCCAGGGATGATGGATCCTGGTCCTTTCAGCCAAGGGAATATATCCTGATGTATCGGAAAATGCTAAATTCTAGTGGAGGAAAGGACCATTTTTCTGGGAATAGATTCTAACCCCTTTAGTGTACACTGGCGGGAATGACCCTTTTTCTTGAGCCCTCCAGCCTATTTGTAACATGGCTAAATTCTAGTTGGGAGAAGGACCTTTTCTGTTGGGCTAGATTCTTTCACTTCTGGTGTACAAAGGCAGGAATGACCATTTTTTTAGGAAAGAGCTACACTACATTATTTTTGCTGAACATAATATTTGCCCCTTCAACTCAGATTGCCATGGCTGAATGACCCAGAGCCCTTCAGCCAACGGTTTCTAGCCTACTTTATGTGAAAATGCTAGATTCTATTGGAGGAAGGGGCCATTTTTATGAGAATACATTCTATCTCTTCTGGTGTACAGTAACAGGAACTTCCATTCTTTTTGGAAATACATGTCTTACATTTCTTTAGCTGAGCATAATTTCAACCCTCTTCAGAACAGATTCCCAGGGATGATGGATCCTGGTCCTTTCAGCCAGGAGAATATAACCTGCTGTATCTGAAAATGCTAAATTCTAGTGGAGGAAAGGACCGTCTTTCTGGGAATAGCTTCTATCCCCTTTAGTGTACACTGGCAGGAATGACCCTCTTTATTGAGTCTTCCAGCCTGTTATTTGTAACATGGCTAAATTCTAGTGGGGAAAAGGACCTTTTCTGTGGGGATAGAGTCTGTCACTTCTGGTGTGCAAAGGCAGGAATGACCATTTTTTTTTAGGAAAGAGTTGCACTACGTTTTTCTGGCTGAGCGTAATTTCTGCCCATTCAACAAAGATTACCATGGTTAAAGATCCAGGTTCCCTTCAGCCAATGGAATCTAGACTGCTCTATGTGAAAATTTTAGATTCTAGTGGAGGAAGGGACCATTTTTCTGTGAATACATTCTATCTCCTCTGGTATACATTGGCAGGAACTACCATTCTTTTTGGAAATACATGACTTACATTTATTTGGCTGAGCATACTTTCAGGCCTGTTCACAACAGATTGCCAGGGATGATGGATCCTGGTCCTTTCAGCCAAAGGAATATAACCTGCTGTATCTGAAAATGCTAAATTGTACTGGAGGAAAGGACCATCTTTCTGGTACTACATTCTAGCCACTTTACTGCACAGTGGCAGATATAACCCTTTTCTATTGATTCCTCTAAGCCGTTTCCTACCATATGCTTACACTCTGGTGGGGAAAAGGACCAGCTTTAATGGAATACACTATATCATTTCTGGTGTACACAGGCAGCAATGAACTATTGTGTTTTATGAAAGACCTGCACTACAGTCTTCTGGTTCAGCATAATTTCAGGTCCCTTACACACAGTTTGTCACGGTTGCAGGACCAGGTCCTTTCCGCCAAGGGGAATCTAGTCTGCTGTTTGTGAAAATGCTAGATTCTACTGGAGGAAAGGACTGCATAGAGGGGGAGATATGACCCTTTTCATCTTGTCCTCTAGGGTGTTCTCTATGACATAGCTACATTCTATTGGGGAAAAGGACCAAATGAATAATTGATCTGATTTCCTGAATTTGTTAGTTATATGTAGATAGAGATGTAATTGTTTGCAAACATCCAAGTAATGTAAAATGTATTCATTTTTACTGGAGAACTATGGGAAGAATGGAAGATTAATAGATTCATTACTGTTGGATCCTGACACCAACTTGGAAGAAAAGATGGACTGGTTTGTACTATCGCTATGAAAAATGAAGTAAGGAGGTTTAGATGGTAAGGCTTGCAGTTCTTAAATTCTCCTAGCTGAAGTAATCCATACTAAAAATATCAAACTGATGTCAGTTTTCATTTTGCCATTCACTCTTGGGTTTGGCCATTATTATACCTTGTGACCACCAAACAACTCTCAAACTCCTTCCTTACTCATAATGCACCAACCTCTAACATATCCCAGGTCTTGTTTGCCACTTTTCAAATACATGTGGTCACCATTTCAGCTCTTGAGCTATTCTTCACAGATAAGTTTTTTTTTTAATCTTTTATATAAATCTTATTTACTCAGATATTTCATTCCTTTTTCTTTCACAATAGCTATAATTCTCATTAGCATAGTTGGTATTTTCCTGCCATTTATATAAGCTACACATTCGGTGTAATCTTATTACCATTTTTGGTATTCCTAAATTTTATATTTACAAAAAAAAAAAAGAGAAGTTATGTGCTTGCCATAATGTTCCATCTGTGTTGTCTATCTTCATTTATCCTTGACACTTGTGTTCAATTCCAAACCTCGGAACTGACTCGGCTGTTACTACATCTTGTGAATACCAAAAAAACTCTCGAGCCAGATTCTATCCATGATGCTCCTCTCTAACTTACCTCAGTTTGACTTTGCAGACAGAAAAAGGAAAGGCAGCATAATTCTGAAATACTTTTATAGATACCATATCTGGTGTCATTTACAAATAAATGCACAGCTAGGACTATAAATCGTCCCACCAAGAAATCTAAATGGAAGGGGTAAGGAGGGTGGTAAAGTCAAGGATAATTGAAGATGGAACGTTATGGTAAGTGGATAGCTTCTTTATCTGATGTTGTCAATCTTCATTTTATCCTTGACACTTGGGACTGAGACCCCAGCTACCATACATCTTCAATGGGCATAAAACCAAATGACACTCATCCCGCTGCAGACCAGGTCCAATTTTTAATGAGTGATAAAGGTATGTGGCATAGCCCAAGTTTCCACTGCACAAATATAATCCATGAATGCCCTAGAGTGGAAACTGCTGAAGTATATACAGGTCTACTGGAATGCATACTAACAGGACCAAATAATTCAGCTTTTCTCTTGTTGTATATGAAGGAAATAAAGTCTTTCAGCTACTTTGCTACAGTAACTTTAGTGACTGGTTTGCCCATTCTAGCAGGTGCAAATAACACAAACAATTGACCATACTTCCTTATATCTTTCGTTCTATGAAGATAGAAATGCAGTTGTCTATGAACATCTAATTAATGTAAACAGTATTCACCTTTGTTTGAGAAACTGGGGAAAAACACAGGTAAATGGATCATCTGATTGATATTTGTTTCTGACACCAACTTAGGTAAAAAGGAAGGTTTAGTTCTTAAGGAAACCCTGTCTTTATGAAATATCAAGTGCGGTGCCTTACAAGACAAGGCTTGGATTTCTGAAATTCTTCTGGCTGAAGTAATCGCTACTAGAAAAATATTTTTCCATCTTAGAAATTGTAAGTAACAATCAGCAGCAGGCTCAAAAGGGGAATGAAATATTGACTGTAATACCATATTCAAATCCCAGGGAGTCGATGGATCCTTATAGGGGGTTTTAATGCCATGGTACCTCTTAAGAACACTTTGCAGAGTTTATGAGCTATTAGGGAATTCTCTTCAAATCCATTAGGAAAGGCTGAACTAGCTGCCAGTTCTACCCTGATAGTAGAGCTACAGGCTCCTGCTTCAAATAGCAAAGCTGAAAATTGTAAAGCTTTATCATCAATAGGAGTGGAAAAGGGGTCAATGTTATTATGACAAGCACAGAAAGAAAATATTTACAATTTGCTACTGTACAACTTTCTGGTACACGGCTTATGGGATGCTAAAAGGATGCAATGAACTGGGAAAAAAAGTTTACTACACCTGGCATTCAATGGAAGTGTAGAAGCCAATCTTTGAGCTTGAGATTTTGGAGCTTGGGGTGAATCAGTCCCTCTGCATGGGACAGGAGATCTGGATCTGGGTCCAGAGTCCACTGTCACTGAATCAGACAAGGCCAAAGAAAGGGGAAGCAAATCTGTCAAAGCCAGAAAGGTCCACTTGAGGTTTGCCCTGCTCTTAAACCTAATTGTTGCCTTTAGGAATTGAGGACTTGATTAAAATAGGGGAAAAGCATATAGAACACCAGAGGGCCAATTGTGCAGTAGAGTGTCTCTGATGGGCTCCCCTTTAGGAGGCATTAGGGCAAACCAGTTGCTACAATTGTTGTTCAGGGGTGATGCAAACAAGTCGGAGAAAGGCTGGCTCCAGTGATCAAAAATCTTTTTCACTACCTTGAGAATGACAGACCACTCATGAGGCGAGAATGCACCTGCTCAGTATATCCACTATCACATCTGAACTCCCTGGAATATGCATTGTTGGAAGAGATCACCCACTGCCACAATCTGAGAGCATCTTGTCAAAACGGGTAAGACTTGGTTCCTCCCTGCTTGTTGAAGTACCAAACCACTGAGATATTGTCCATTTGTATTGCAATAGTCCCAAAGGGGAGAGTGGCTTGAAAGGTGTGCATTGCTAACACTGATATGCAAGTTGTCCTCATGGGAGACCAAATGCCTTGGATGGCCTTGCCCAGATAATGCCCACCCCAACCACATCTGGCAGCTGTCCATGGTCTCTATGGCTTGGGGTTGTGAAGGGACAAAGGGACAGCCCAAGAGAATTTCCTCTGAGTGGGACCACCAACCTAGGTCTTTCTTGCAATGGTTGGTAATAAAAACCTGGTCTAACATTGGTTGATTCAAAATGGAGCACTGGGATGCTAGAAGCCACTGTAAAAATCTCATGTGGAATTTTCCTAGGAGCAGTAAAGCTATGGCTGCTACCATAGAACCTAAACCTTGTAAAACAAGTCATGCAGGAACTCCTTTGTTTGACAATTTTCCTTACTTGGGCTTTGATTTTCAATAGTCTCTGTGGAGGATGGGAGGCTATGTAAGTCTTGATGTTCAGTATTGTTCCTATGAACTCTAATGTCTGAGTCAGAGTCAAATGACATTATTAGTAGTTGATCATAATCCCTAGGTTGGAGCAGACCCAGAGAACGTAGTTCCTTGCTTGTTCTGTATGATGCCTGATGAGAGTGTTAAGGAGCCAGTTGTCTAAGTATGGAAACACCCAGAATCCTGGAAGTCTCAAATGAGCTGCTAATACTACCATACATTTAGTGAACACCCTATGGACTGTGGTGAGAGCAAAAGAAGGAGCTCTAAACTGAAAATGGCTGTTGCCCAGATGGAAGTGGAGATATCTCCTGGAGTGCTTGCTCATCTTTATGTGGTAGTACGCATCCGGGAGATGTATTGAGCTCATCCAGTCCTCTTTCCCTAGAAATGGGAGGATAGACTGAACCATGACTATTTGGAATTTTGTCTGTTGAATGGACTTGTTCAAAATGCTTAGATCCAAAAATAGACTCCAGTCCCCTGTCTTTTCTGCTACTAAAAAGAATCTTGAGTACATCCAAGTTTTTATCTGGTCTGGTGGGACTTCTTGGATGACTCTTTTTCTAGCAGTTTTTGAATCTCTAAAACTGCTGGTTCCCTCTGACAAACTGGAATGTTGGGGAACTGTTTGCAATTGCAGGGAGGGGAAGAGAAGGGTATAGTCTATCCTCTGGTTATAATCCTTTGCGCGCAAATATACAAAGTTATCTGAAGTCAGGCTTGTTGGTGCAAGGATAAATGCACCATGACTGCCTTCAGAGGAAGCAGTCAGGCCTCCCTTCAGGATCACTGATAGAATTTACTAGTAAAGGAGTCCCTGGAACCCTGTCTGGTTTTGTGAGCCACCTCTGCCACGTGGACAGTGTCTTCCATTAAAGCTTCCCTCTCTTCCCCTGGGGAAGCTGCTGCCACATGTGTCCTAGAAAGGTCCTTAGGATTTCTGAAACCACATTTTTCCACTCTTCTGATTCATAGAATAGGATCTTTGAGGGGTAGAAAACCCTATGCCTACAGCAATAAGGGTCTTTCCATCCTTCTTATACCTGGGCAAGGTCTCTCATACTTTAGGGCCAAAAATGAATGAGCTGTCAAAGGGGGCATTGATAAATAAATACTGAAATGGCTCCACAAAATCACATAAACACTTCTCCTTATGGCTACACCTGAACCAACTACCCTAGTCAGCCATTCAGCTGCATGTGCTAAGAGCTTCAGAAATTAATTTGCAATAGACTCTAGGGTGGCCAACTGGAAAGTAACATTATCTTGGATTTCCTCAGACATGGCTCCTGCCAGGGTATCTGATATCTCCTTAACCAGATCCCTTTGAAGTTTGCTGAAGTGTGCCATAAAGTTCAAGGATCATAATGCAAAGGTTGATGAAGCATAGATCGGCTTTCCAAATCTAGCCATCATCCTAGACTCTCTGTTAGGAGGGTGGATAGTGGAAATCTCCTCTGCCACTTCCTTTTTTGCAGCTGCCACTACTGCCATGACATCTACTGCCAATCCCTCTGCCTAGTACTGGTGGTCCTTGAGAACAGTTAAGATTTTGTCTGTCAGTGGTTTGAGTTACCCAACAGGTAGGTGGCTCAGAACCAAAAGCTTGCAAGTACACCAATTCCTTTGAGGAGGGTTGTTGGAATATCCAGCCACCCCTCTACTTCAGGATTTCAAGACTGAGATGTCCTCCAGGGGTGACCATGGGGAACCCTCCCCTTAATCGTAATCTGTATCCTCTGTGAAAGGTTCCTGTGGGGAATCCAACTGCTTCCTGTTACACTTTGCCTTCTGAGGAACCTCCTCAATGGGACAATCTGGGGAGTTATCACAACAGGACAATGCTTGTGTGGGAGACCCTTGTAGCTTCGACTCCTGCTGTCCAGGAGTTGAGATTGGTTGGGGTTCTGGATGAGGGGAAGAACCCGGGAGCTGCTTTGAAAGGGAAGGAGCTGACTGTATGCCCACAGAGGACAAGGACCTCTCCATGACCTGGAAAGCCAGTCCCCTTAAAGAGAGAGAAGGGAGCCCGACACAGAGAAGGACTGCCTCAGCACCTTGGTTCTTCCCTGCTCTGAAAAACTGCCCCGAGGACAAAGCCAGTGTCAAGCTAACACATGCTGAGGCCCCAAAGTGCAGGGATGGCTCCTAAAAAAATGGACTTGAATCCTGCCCCCCAGAAATAACAGCATACTTATGAGCTGAGAGGTCTCCAGAATCCAAAGGTGCTGAAGAACTCAGAGACAGAACTGGTATCAGAGAGAGATTTCACTGGCACTGAAACAGTCAGCACTGGGAAGGTCAGATCTGAAATATCTAAAGCCTCATCAGAGGTTGGAGGAAGAACTAGTAGTAGGGGTCGAGGAATGAAGTGTTCTGGCACCTGAAGGAGCTGGAACCAGACACATTCCTGGAATCCCTCTCACCATGAAGAGCTGATCCACCAATCTCAACACATCCAGCTCTGTCAGGCTGTTGGTGGAACAAACAGACTAGATTGAGGGACAGTTTTTCTTTCCAAAAATGGACTAGGTATTCTGTCTGAGAAAGGGTCTACTGATGGTGAATATCTGGTCCTAGGCCGGTCTAAAAAGAACCATTCAGTTGGTGCCAAAGCCAAAAGAGCTGAAACAGCAGATGGCACTGAAATAACAGATCTTGTTTCCAATGTCTGTGCCAATAACTTTGGCACCAGAAGAGAAAAAAAACTCTGTGCCAAGGTCGGTACTGAAGTATCTTTTGAGGCCCCAATCAGTTCCGGAGAGCTGGAGCTAACTGAGGACTTGAGTGTCTTAGCCATTGGTGTCAATGGAGAAGTCAGCACTGAATGACTCGGCTTTTTTGATTTTTCTGTCCTTGAAGAAGAGGAAAATGAGGAAGAGGAAGACACATCTGTCTTGCTTGTCTTTTCAGATCCAAAGATAGCTTCCTCCAAGGCAGATTTTAACATGCCTTTTAAAATAAATTTATTCTTCCTCTCTACCAGGGTCTGGTGACTAAAGCTGCAATAAATGGAGTATTCCTCCTGTAAATGCACCAGACCCAGGCAATAGACACAGAGAATGGCCATCAGAGTTGGGCATTTTTTTTTCACACTTTTGACAATTCTCAAAACCTGAACTGCCTTTACCTTTATCAGCCATGACAAGTAGAAAATGTCTTCTACAACTGACAATCAAACATGCACAGTACCACACTAGAGTAACAGGGATAGGAAGGATATAATGTGAAGTATCAATACAGAACTTTTTGATATAGAAGTGTTAGAGTAAAGGAAGAGGGTAGGCTATAGTGAAGAAACAGTAGAAAAAGGTGAAGTATTATACTCACAGAAATAGATATGCAGGAAAAAATACAGAGATTGTTAACCAAAGACTTGAGAGCTCTAGGTGATGCATCTGTCATAAGAAGTGGCAAACAAGATCTGGGGCAACTTAGAGACAGCAACATTATAGGTAGTATCCGGTTCAAGATTATTTTGGTATCCACAAAGAGTAGTAATGGCCAAGTTCGTTCCAAGGTTCACAAATGAACCCAAGTGTCAAGGATAAAATGAAGATTGACAATATCAGATTATAAGTTTCCTTTTCTCTTCTTCTCTGCAAATTCTTTTCAGTACTTATAATGTCAGAAAAACATCATTTGGGGTTCAAAACATGTGGGCACAAGTTATTTTTATCAGATAAAATTTGAATCCTCGGACTATTACTGACCATAAAAATAAACTCATTCTGATAGGGTTGTTTCCAGCATCCTTTTCTGAGGACATTTCTGGACCTCCACCCCCCTCCAAATCCCAAACTAAGGAGTCTGTTTTAAAATCTCCCAAACTGTCAGGGTCTTCAACTCCTTCTTCGTCTTCGGAGCCTCCTAAGAAAAAGTAGAATTTGGATCTGAAGACTTTCACAACAATTTTGGTGCCAGATCCCACAGCCCCTTCTTTGGCTCTGAGTACCTTGGATCCGCATTTTTACCCAGGACTACATACTCTCCAACTGTAGACCCAGCACTGTCTAGAGTTCAGTCCCCATTTCTGAACCTCTGACAATCAAAATCCCTTCCTTGGCATCCTCTCAGTCTTCCAGAAGTCTATCCAAAGCTGATGTGGACAGGATGATGATGAGATTTCTCACCATGCAGATTCAGATGGGAGTTATCCTGGATCACACCATGATGGTTAAGGAAGTGCATCCTTTTGTCACTCCACCAATAACAACTCCTTCGCTGATCTGAACCATCCTTTCACAGCCCCAGGATGCCAGTCTTCCGGGTCCATTTGGTTGGGATCTGAGGATGGCTTTATCTGTGGATCCGAAGATATTTCTGACTGCACCAGCTCAGACAAAGGAGGTAGTGTGACCAAGTGGTCTAAGATGCTGTATTTAGTCTACAGTTTCTATGGAGATGTGAGTTCATATCCCACCATTGGCAAGATAAGTTTGTTAGATGTCTTTGGAGCCGGATGACTCTTGGAGCTGAAGACGTCCTGCTGGATCTAGGGTGTTGGAGTTGACTCTAAAGTTTTCAGTGCCTACTCTAACCTTCGGAGCTTCATCACTGGACAGCTAAGCTCCCACTTCTGCCTCAGATAGCTAGGCTCCCACTTCTGCTTTGGGCAGGCCAGATGCCCGGCTTCTTGGCTCTGTTGTCTTCCTTTCCAGTGGTGAAGAGGGTTTTCACTGCTCTGGGATCCTACCCCCTCAGATTTTCCTTCCAGATCCCAGATGTCTCTGCACCTTGAATGACATCATTCTACACCACAGGGACAGCCAGCCCAAACTCTCCAGACCACCCAGCAGGGTTTCACTGTCCCTTCTGATACTTCACTGGAGCATCCCAGTGTGGAAGTCCCTAGGAAGACGAAATGCAAAAATAGGCACTTGAGCTCTCCTTAGGAGTCAGTCACCAAAGATTCATATTTTGATGAAGGGAAAGGGTTCCCACAATCAGTTACTGAACACATCTCATTTGGAGACATTTTTGAGATCCTTGACCAGAATGGTGGTTGCTACCGTGCTAATCCTTCCTAAGAGGAGTCAGTATTCCTGGAGAATTATGCAGCTGGCCCATCTACCTCCTGGATTAGTCCACCCCCCCCCCCCCCCAATGAGCTGATTGACTTGATCTGTAGGCAGGTGTGGCAGGAACCTGACTCATTTGACCAAATCTCCAAGAGACCACACCAATTTCTTGCTCCACTGCTAGGTAGGGAATTCTGTAGTAAAGAGGTGCCCGTAGATGCTATACTTATGGTGGCAGCCACCAAGTAGAAACCTGCTGAGCAGAGTTCCTCTGTCCATCACTCCTAACTGGAAGTCCAGGGCATTGGACAGATTTGGAAAGCATGTGTATGGTTCAGCGAGCTTTCCTTTCAGTTGCTGAAGTATTTGCCACACTTTACAAGACTACAAAGGCATTTGGTTAAGGAATTTCAAAATCCCTTGCCTGGAGCAGTACTGCTGAGGCTCAACTTTGTCTGGCTTCACAGCTGGCTACCCTTTACTCTGTTTCTAATTTGTCCATGGTGCTTCTCTCACAAGCGGCTGAAGGTGCTTCAAAGGCGGCGGGTTCAGCCATTTCTATCAGGAGGCATGCTTGGATGTGCTTCTGTGATTTTGTGGAGCCCTTCAAGTCTTCCTTCATCAATGCTGTGACACACCTCTTTTGGGCCAGAGACCAAGGAGCCTCAATCCTCTCTACTGACCCCAGCGTGAGGATGTGCACTTTGAGAAAAATAGATACACACAGTATTTACAGATGCAGACCTCTCTGCATTAAGCACAATTTCCCTTAAAAAGCAACAGGGTGCACAGTCAGTCCGGGGTCTGGAACTCTTATATCTGTCTCCCTCCAAGGCCCCAATAAGGCTCTTTACTAGCACGGCAACAGGGTCAAGTCCTCAGCTGAGTGACAAAGCCAAGTCCTCCAGCACCCTCCCTGTGAACTACTGCTTCATGCCCCTGATCCAAGTAGCTGACACACACACACACACACACACACACACACACACTTTGAGATTTGGTTTTTCACACAGATACACATGAGCAGATACTACTACCTAATGTGCTTACACTCCTTACCTGCACATGCTACTAACTAATGTGCTTACACTCCTTACCTGCACTCTTCTTGCACACCTTACATCCTACCAGGGCTCCATAATAGACACACCCCACCACTATCATTGCACCCTTACTCTCATTTCTATCCATCACCCACCTACTAATTACACTTGTCATACCATCATAATCTCCACCCCAATGCACCCACCGTACTATCGGTCACCTGTTACATTCAAACCAAAAATATCCCTTAAATATGACAGGTTAATTATCAGATTTATAAAACTTATGTTTACTACCCTATCTAAATTAGCCCTCAGTGGTGATATCCACCCTAACCCCAGCTCTACCATTACCAACTCCTCACCTAAAAATCTGCCTAATAGCTGCTCCTTCTCCCAACTAACATCCAACAGAAAGCCATCTGACCTCCTCTTCATGTGTCTAAATGTTAGAAGTATAGCTAATAAAACCCATAACCTAAATGCCAGCATAGCTTTATACTCTCCTGATATTCTCATCCTGACTGAAACCTAGCTCAAACCTCACATCAAAAGTGAGGAAATACTCCCAACAGGTTTTAACATTATTTGAGCAGATAGACTATCAAAGAAAGGGGGTGGTGTGGCTCTAATGTTTAAACACCACCTCAACATCCAGATCCTTATCACATCTGCCTCCCACATTGGAAATGAAGAAATCTTATATGCCAACCTCAAACTAAACCCAAACAAAACAATTGTCATCATAGGATGCAACTTTCCACCTGGCCAAAACATCATACCCTTGGAAAACCTCCTGAACTGGGCTAACCATTCTCTACCCCAGGAAACCATAATCCTAGGAGATTTTAATATCAACTGGCTGTGTTGTAATAACAATCACCCAGCCCACCACATAAACCTTCATGGTTTCTCCCAACTAATACAGTCACCTACCCGGATAAATAAAAACTCTAACAAGCATACTACTCTCGATTTTATATTAGTCAATAAAGACCCTCACTCATACCTAGCTGGCTGTCTACCAGACAGCCTCAGTGACCACACTCCAACATTCCTTCTGAGACACTACTTAAATTGTGCTAAACCCATCATCTATAGGGAAATCTGAAATAGAGCAAACTTTAACCCTCTTTCCTTTATCTCATCACTTCAAAAATGTGATTGGACACCACTAAAGTACCTCAATCTGGATGAAGCCACCCACTTCTTCAACAGCACCTTGCTAAACATCCTCAATACACAAGCCCCCATAAGAAATGCCAGAGTCAAGACACAGTACTCCCTTTGGCTACAAAAAAGCGCTAGGGCACTAATGAAAATTAGAGATAAGGCCTGGGAGCACTGGCACTTAAAAAAACCTCCTTTAGACAGTCATTCCTAGAGTTGCACAATAAGGTCAAAACGCAAATAAAAGAAGATAAAACCCAATATTATGTCTGCCCTAAACTCCTCTCATCACAACCCTAGCAGTTATGGTCCACAATAACCTCCATTCTCCACCCAGGTAAAGTAGGACCCCCCACCTACCACTACCCATTCCTCCAGCAGTATTGCTGACTCATTCAATACACACTTTACTGAAACCATTCTGTCTTTGACTAAACAATACAACCCTCTACCCACCCTCCCTACATCAAAACCAAATACTCTGCCCACAGTATTTTCTTTTTCATCAGTACCTACCCTCCTATATAAAAAAATTCTATCAAAACTTAAACCTACAAAACCTGCAGCTGACAATCTCCCCATCTAAATACCTAAAAATAGCAGCAGAAGTCCTAGCTTATCCAGTCTCTATCTTAATTAATCAGTCATTATCAGAAAGCTATTTACCCACACTGTGGAAGATATCCCACATCATTCCCCTCCATAAAGGTTGCTCCTCCACTGAACTTTCCAGTTACTGCCCCATAGCCATCCTTTCTCTGCTTTCCAAGATACTAGAGAAAGGCATCCATTCTCAAGTGTTACACTACCTGTTAGCTAATAACCTCTTCTCCAGCACCCAGCATGGCTTCAGGCCATACCACAGCATTACTATCGCCTTTCTCTCTTTCACTAATGCTATCCTTCATCATAAAAATAATGGCCTGCTCTCCTCTGCTATATTTCTGGAGCTATCCAAGGCTTTTGACATGGTCTCACACAAACTACTAATTTCTGTTCTCACTAAACTATCCTTTTCACAATCAGCTACTGATTGGTTTCACAGCTATCTAACTGGCTGCCAACAATCAGTTGTCTGGTGTAATGAGCTACAGTATCTCCTCAACATCCTGTAACACTCAGTGTTCCCTAAGGCTCCATCCTCGGTCCCCTACTATTGTCACTATTCACCAATGATCTATTCACAGCCACCAAGCATGCTTCTCTTATACAGTTTGCAGATGACTCCACCCTCATCTGCTCAGCCCCCAACTATACCTAAACTTCACAAGATCACACAGGAAGCCTTTTCATCTGTAGAAAGCTGGCTGTCTAATGTCCAGTTATTGCTCAACCCAAGCAACAATAAACTGCTTACCTTCCAACCCACTAAATCTAACCCAATTATCCCCAACTTTGATATTCTTTCCATAGACAATACCATCATCTCCCCAACAGAACATGCCAAACTACTTGGTGTTGAGATTGATAACAATCTCACATTTGACACTCACATTTCTCTTACCATAACAAAGGCTCACAAAAAACTAGGTGCATTGTACAGAAACAAATAATTCCTCAACAAGACAGCCAGAATTTCTGCTGCCAGTTCCCACCTCATCACCACTTTACTCTATGCCTCTCCTATACTTACCTGCCTTAGACAAACAGACCTAAACAAGCACGAGGCTTACTACAATAAAATTTCTAAGTTTGCAACTGATGCATCTTATCGCAGCCACCACTGTATCTCACTTAGAAAACTTGACTGGCTTGAACACCCTCAACTTCTTCACCTGAATCAACTCTCTCTTGCTCAGAAGTTAGACAAACTATCCTCTTAAAGTCCCATCCCTTCAAAACCTTCTCCAGTCCTACTGCTCCACTAGACCTCTACGCTCCAGCAGCAAAAATCTACTTCTAGTGACCAAACCCAAGAACTCAGCAGGAGAAGCACTATTCTCCTGTGTCGTATCCAGATTATGGAACAACCCCCACCCCCTGTAACCACACTACCTTCTTGCAATCACTTCAAGGCTGCACTAAAAACTCACTTAAAAGTCTCTGGTTATGCCTGTGCACCAATCCCGACTAGTAACCCTCCTTTTTAAATCTCCTTCTTCTCAACTCCCCTAGCCACCCTGCCTCACACTGTCTGATCATTGCATTCCTTCCTCTGCAGGCTCTGGCTCACCCTTTAACCTCCCCTTCCCTCCTCACTCAATCTCTCAGACCTGTTATAACATGCTTAACTACCTCACTTCATCTCAACTCCAAATACATATCCAATTAACTTACACCTAGCTTTCTCTCACTACCATGTATACTAATTACTCAGTCTCCTCTCTTACTCCTCTATCCTCCACTTCCATCCCATATTGCCCTTCTAGCTTGTTCCACCTTCATGTGGAGCATCTGCTTTATATATGTTTGAGTTTAGTGCAATATTTGTATATAAGATTTAGGTGCATGAGTTAATAACAGTATCCATTTGAGCTTAGTACTATCTGTATATACATCCTACGTCTATTCCTAGCCTCTAGCTAGATATTGGGATATCCATTCATTACTCTGTTTCATATTGTATGCATATCTAATGTTTGCTGCAGTATGTATTATTTGCCATTGTATGTATATTCAGTTGTTCGTCATGTACTCTGCTGCTCATTTAGGTTCATAGGTTCATAGGTTCATACTAGGCTATCTGCCCAAGGGCATTTATATGCCTAGCCCAGAGTTTTGTGGCTTTCGCCACCCCTTTAGTTTGGAGGATACTATGCCCATTATTTTGCTGTGCCTCTGTCAAGTAGTGACACTGAGGTAATCCCTGGGGTATATCTGCGATCTCCCATCCATTGGTCAAGATTTCTCTTGAACAAAGCCAGCGAGGTGCTCTGCCTCACATGTACTGGGATTTTGTTCCACAGCATAGGGAGTCTTTGGGTGATGAATCTGTCCCTCCAGCACGTCCTATTAATAACCGTGTTAAGGTTTAAGTCTCGTGCCCTTGTAGTTCTGATGGATGTAGATTTTTTGAGGTGAAGCATGTTCATTAATTCCGGGTTGGACATGGCCTTGTATGTCAGGCACAGGTCACCTCTGAGCAGACGGTAAGTGACTGAATAGAGCTGGAGTTCCTTCAGTCGGGCAGCATAAGACATATTTTTGAGACCCTTTATCCTTTTGGTGAGGAACTTTTGGGGTCTTTCCAATTGCTGCAGGTGTCGGGTCAGATACATTCCGAATGAGGCATTGTACTCAATCATTGGTCTGATGAGTGATGAGTACAGGGGAACGATGACCTCCCTTGATCTAGATGTGAATCCCTTCATGATCAGGTGGGCAATGTAGAAGGTCTTCCTAACTACTTTGGCAACGTGAGTGTCAAATGAAAGGTTACTGTCAACCTGGGTCCCCAGATCCCTGATAACTTCTTCTGTGCTTAGTGGATTGCCACCTATATGGTAGCTAGGGGTAACCTTGTTTTTCCCGAAGGTTATGACTATGCATTTTTTGGCGTTTAACTTTAGGCCATGGCTTTGGCACCAGTTATCCGTTTCTATAAGACCCTTCTGAAGGATATCTGTGTCAGATGTGTTTTCGACTATGGCTTCAGTTTGCAGTCATCTGCAAACTTTGTCAGACATAATCCTCCTGTGTTTGCTTGTACTTCTGAAAAGTAGATGCTGAACAAGAGTGGGCCCAGGACTGAGCCCTGTGGGACACCACTTGTGACAGGCTTTGAGTCTGACATGGCGCCAGCAACTCTGACCCTGTGGGTTCTGTCACTTAGCCAGTTTGCAACCCATCTTGTGACGTATGTGTTTACATTTAAGCTGGTGAGTTTTTCAATGATACCTGAGTGGGGTATTGTGTCGAAAGCCTTTGCCAGGTCAAGGTAGGCTGTGTGGACTGCCTTGCCCTCATCAATGGCCTTGGTGACTGAAAAAGTCAACCAAGTTTAAAAGGCATGATCTGCCCTTGACAAAGCCAAACTGGGTTGGATCCAATGACTGCAAGTCCCCTATGTCTTTATTTATGAGTTCCATTATGTTCCTCTCCATAGCTTTGCAGACCAGGCTTGTCAAGCTGATGGGACGGTAATTTCCAGGGTCGGTGGAGGCACCTCCTTTGTGAAGTGGGACCACAGTTGCCGTACGCCACTCCTTGGGTACGTATCCTGAGGTGAGGCTAAGATTAAACAGCTGCCCTAACTGCGGGTTTAATTCCTCATTGAGTTCATGGAGCACACAACCGGGGACACCATCTGGTCCCATGGATGCTGTGTTTTTTGCCTTGGAGAGAGCAGTTCTCACCTGAGCATTTGAGATGTTTGGGGGGCTACAATCCTCTGGTATAGATATCTCTCCTTTTGGGGGGGGGGAGAAATATGCACTGATGTTGGGTGTCCCCGGTTGTGTGCTCCACGAACACAATGAGGAACTAAACCCGCAGTTAGGGCAGCTGTTTAATCTTAGCCTCACCTCAGGATACGTACCCAAGGAGTGGCGTACGGCAACTGTGGTCCCACTTCACAAAGGCGGTGCCTCCACTGACCCTGGAAATTACCGTCCCATCAGCTTGACAAGCCTGGTCTGCAAAGCTATGGAGAGGATCATAATGGAACTCATAAATAATGACATAGGGGACTTGCAGACATTGGATCCAACCCAGTTTGGCTTTGTCAAGGGCAGATCATGCCTTTTAAACTTGGTTGACTTTTTCGAAACAGTCACCAAGGCCATTGATGAGGGTAAGGCAGTCCACACAGCCTACCTTGACCTGGCAAAGGCTTTCGACACAATACCCCACTCAGGTATCATTGAAAAACTCACCAGCTTAAATGTAAACCCATACGTCACAAGATGGGTTGCAAACTGGCTAAGTGACAGAACCCACAGTGTCAGAGTTGCTGGCACCATGTCAGATTCAAAGCCTGTCACAAGTGGTGTCCCACAGGGCTCAGTCCTGGGCCCACTCTTGTTCGGCATCTACTTTTCAGAAGTACAAGCAAACACAGGAGGATTATGGCTGACAAAGTTTGCAGATGACTGCAAACTGGGCGCCATAGTCGAGAACACATCTGACACAGATATCCTTCAGAAGGGCCTTATAGAAATGGATAACTGGTGCCAGAGCCATGGCCTAAAGTTAAACGCCAAACAATGCATAGTCATACCCTTCGGGAAAAACAAGGTTACCCCTAGCTACCATATAGGTGGCAATCCACTAAGCACAGAAGAGGTTATCAGGGATCTGGGGACCCAGGTTGACAGTAACCTTTCGTTTGACACTCACATTGCCAAAGTAGTTAGGAAGATCTTCTACATTGCCCACCTGATCATGAAGGGATTCACATCTAGATCAAGGGAGGTCATCGTTCCCCTGTACTCATCACTCATCAGACCAATGATTGAGTACAATGCCCCATTCGGAATGTATCTGACCCGACACCTGCAGCAATTGGAAAGGCCCCAAAAGTTCCTCACCAAAAGGATAAAGGGTCTCAAAAATATGTCTTATGCTGCCAGACTGAAGGAACTCCAGCTCTATTCAGTCGCTTACCGTCTGCTCAGAGGTGACCTGTGCCTGACATACAAGGCCATGTCCAACCCAGAATTGATGAACATGCTTCACCTCAAAAAATCTAAATCCATCAGAACTACAAGGGCAAGAGACTTAAACCTTAACACGGTTATTAATAGGATGTGCTGGAGGGACAGATTCATCACCCAGAGACTCCCTATGCTGTGGAACAAAATCCCGGTACATGTGAGGCAGAACACCTCGCTGGCTTTGTTCAAGAGAAATCTTGACCAATGGATGGGAGATCGCAGGTATACCCCAGGGATTACCTCAGTGTCACTGCTTGACAGAGGCACAGCAAAATAATGGGCATAGTATCCTTCAAACTAAAGGGGTGGCGAAAGCCACAAAACTCTGGGCTAGGCTTATAAATGCCCTTGGGCAGATAGCCTAATATGAACCTATGAACCTATGAACCTATGTACATTTTTCAAACCGTCAAAGATCCTTTTCTAGGAATCAATGAGGTGATTGAAAGATGTGGTTCAGGAAGTCCCATGGTGTTTTCCAAGAGTCACTTGAGATAGTTACATAGGGGGAACTCAAATGGACGACGATGCTCATGCATCAGAGGAGGACCACCGAACCAAGACTCCAGAGATTCTTTCTGTGATAGACCCTAAAGCACTTCTGAAAGGAGGCATGATTGCCACCCTCTGGAGGCATATAGGGGTTGAATATCCCTGCACCACAGAGCCTGGCTAGAGATAACACAAGAGACATGGATGCAGAGGATTATTTCCAGACATTATATACCTCTTGCAACTGTATGCAAAATTCCTGATGTTCCACCCAGTCAGAGGAAAGCAGTAGCACTAGAAATACAAAAGCTGGTAGAAAAAAAAGAGTACTTCAAGAAGGCCCACCAGACCACAAACAATCTGGAACTTACTCAAGATTATTTTTAGTGCCAAAGAAAACCAGGTACTGGAGAACAGTTTTGGAGCTCAGTGACTTGAACAAGTCGGTTCAATACACAACATTTCAGATGGTCACAGTTCAGTCCATTCTGCCCCTTTTGGGCAAGGATGATTGGATGTGGTCAACAGACCTTCAGGATGCATATACTATCACATAAGAATGAACAGACAATCCAGAAGGTATTTACGATTTCAACTGGGAGACTGTCATTATCAATTCAGAGTACTGCCCTTTGGCCTCTCCATAGCCCTCCAGGGTTTTTATCAAGTACATAGCAGTGGTAGCAGGTCACGTGAGACTACAAGGATTCCAAGTGTTTCCATACTTAGACAACTGGCTCATTACCATCATGGCCAGGCAGGTACTAGTAAGAACAAGAAATTATGTATTCCAGACTTATTCTCATCTGAAGAAATCCATAAATTTCAACAAATCTCAGTTACAACCAACTCAACTATTAGGATTCATACTGGTGGTGTTTAACACGGTAGCAGTGACAGTTCCTCTTCTTCTATTAAGAGTGCAAGGTATCAGATTCCAGGTCAGGAAAATAGTTCACAGTACCAAACTTTCAGCCCAGTTCTTTCTTCAAGTCTTCAGGTCAGTGTCAGCTGTGATAATTTTAGCTCCCGTAGCAAGATTTTGTATAAAAAGTCTTGAATGGATGCATAGCTGGCCTTAGGCATAGGCCAACTAGGCGGCCGACTAGGGCACTGCTCTTGCAGGGGCACTTTTCCAGTATTTATTTGGTGTAGGTAGATCAGGATGGAGGCATTGGGTGTTGTGGTGGGGGCACCGTGGAGTGCTTTTGCCTAGGGCACCAGTTGACCTAAGGCCGCTCCTGAATGGATGCTAGAAAGATAATTGTCGATTCTTTATCAATTAATGTCAACTCAAATAAGAATCACTTAGGCATGCAAGAAATACCTTTGTTAATGGATTCCATCACATTAGGTTCTACAAGTCCAACCTGTCATTCTCCATCAACCCAAGGCCATAGTGACCATGGACGAAGCCCCAATGGGTTTTGGGGGCACTTCCTGAAGAAGACAGTGCAAGGCACTTGGTCCCCTGAGGAGGCCAATATGCGTATCAGTGTCCTGGAAATGAGAGGAGTGCACTTAGCATTGCAGGCCTTTCAAGACTCTCTTCATTCCAGGACAGTTGCGATTGAAACAGACAGTATGTCACTAGTTTGGTACATTAACAAACAAGGAGGAGCCAGGTCTTAGCCTTTGTGTTGAGAAGCCCTCAGAGTGTGGTAATGGGTGATCTCATCCAACTGCTTTCTCATAGCAACGCACATTCCTGGGAAGTCCAACTTGACGGAAGACAAATTCAGCAGGTCCATTTTACTACCTAATGAATGGTCTCTCAACGTGTTTGTGATATAAATTATTTTTGTTGATGAGGCCAGCCTTGCTGTGATCGTTTTGCTTCTCTCCAAGTGAGCTTTTTTGAAGCTGAGTTTGCTTCTCAACAAGTACAGCATCTTTTTTGCCCTGTCCCCCCTCAGGGGGAATTACTGACAGACCCTCTACTCCATGATTGGCCCCTTGGTCCCCTGTTTGCTTATTCCTGACTCACTTTACCCACAAATTTCTGCAGAAAGCTGCCAGGTTGAAGAGCAAAGTGATCCTCATTGCACCTTACCGGCCTCAAAAGATTTGGTTCCCCTTCCTTTGGCATCATCTACTTTAACCACCTTGGATTCTGCATCCATTATCAGGCCTCCTGTCTCACCTAACAGGCATGATTCTCCCAGATATTTCAAACCTAAAGCTAACAGTCTGCTTTTTCCAGTTCTGTTAATAGCCAGACAACTGATGCTCTCTTCCCTTGTCCATCACATACTTTTATCTCCCCATAAGGCCTCTACAAGAACACCTTACAGAAGTAAATGGAAAATATTTTTTTTTGGGGAGGGCACAGCAGAAACACACTGACCCCTTCTCAGCTCCTATACAGTGTGTTCTTGAATTTCTGGCAACAATTTTTAATGAGGGACCTATCTCCTCAATGATTACAGTTCAATTAGCACCAATATCTAATTTTCCGACTGGATTTGAGAATTCCTCTCTGGCTTCACCTAAGTTGTGTAAAACCTTTTTGAGAGCCATCCTCCTTTCTGCAACCTCTATATAAAGACCCTACTCCAACTTGGGATTTAAATTTGATACTGCAGGCCTTCATCCATCCCCCTTTCAGCCAGAATCTAAATGTGATCTTAAATTCCTGACCTGGAAAACTATCTTTCTAGTGGCTACTACATTGGCTAAGAGAATTTCAGAACTTCAAACTTTTTCCTTTAAATCTCCCTATTTGAATTTTCATAAGGATAGAGTTACATTACATACCAATGTTTCTTTCCTTCCTAAGGTAGTGTCAGAATCCAACATTAACCAGTCCATTAATCTGCCAATCATCTTTCATAAATTTGAAAATGAGGTTTAATAAATGTTATTCCAACATTAAGCAGTCCATTAATCTGCCAGTCTTCTTTCATAATTTTGAAAACAAGGGTGAATATATGTTATATTTTTTGGACATCCACAGATAGTTAAGTTTTTACAGGAATAAAAAAATTTACAAAGATAGATCAATTATTTCTGTACTTTGCAGATTCTACAACAGGCAAACCAGTTGCAAATGTAACTCTAGACAGATGGCTTATGGACTGTATATCAGTTGTCTATAGCACATTGGGTCTCAACTTACCCAAACCTTTAATAGCCCATTCATCCAGGTCCATGGCAACTTCTTCAGTGTTTCTATCAGGGCTTTCCACAGATTATATATGTGCGCCTGTAACCTGGGCTAATCATCACACCTTTATTATTCATTATAAGCTCGATCTGGTCTCAAAGTGAAGAGCTGCCTTTGATTCAGCTGTGCTCAGGAATATCCTTCCTAAGAGTCAACCCGGGAATTCGTCCAGCTGGGGACTTCCCCAACAGTTGAGGATAGAATGAAAATTGACATCAGATAAATAAGTTATGTACTTACTATAATGTTCCATCTGTGTTGTCCATTTTCATTCTTTCTCAAATTCACACCATGAACCTCCAACC
Organism: Protopterus annectens; assembly: GCF_019279795.1. NCBI lineage: Eukaryota > Metazoa > Chordata > Ceratodontiformes > Protopteridae > Protopterus > Protopterus annectens. The sequence continues at coordinate 1,859,366,521 of NC_056741.1, forward strand.
TTGCTCACAAATTATTTATGGAAGACTGAGAAATTATAAGGACACCACTGTCCTTCTTGTTGAACTAGAGAGGTGGCTCATTCTGTTAATATTTTTTATACTATCTCATTTCATATTTTATAAGACACCAGACACGATCTGAGGAATATTAGGGGTTGCTGCATCTGCATTATGGGTAAGGGAGGAGCTTGAGAGTTTTCTGGTGCTACAGTAATGGCCAAGTCAGATCTGAGGTTTAGATCAGAGCCAACCAGTTCAGCAAGAATGAAAATGGGCAGCACAGATGGATGGTAACTACTTAACCTCTTTTTCCCAAGTTAGGCACTTTACTTTACATTTTGCCACTGGTTTGAATGGTGTTTCAGTCATGGCTTGTAACACTACATTCAAATTTCATCGTAAACTAGGATCTGTAAAGAGGGATTTCGGTACAACAGTCTCTTTCATAACTGATTTACAGAGTCATGATGAAGCTAATGCAGAACTGTCAACTCTGACATGACAATTACACATATCAGTCAATTGTACGTTAACTGTTGATGACTTAGACCTTCATTAACAATAGAAGCCAAAAAATCAAGCACTATGGATACTGGTACAGCAAAAGGATTGATTTTTCTTTGTTGTGCCCAAAAAACAAATATTTTTGATTCACTTTTGTAAATCTTCCTAGTGGAAGCTTTGTGGGAAGACAAAAAAGTGGGATAGATAAGGAAGGACAACCTGGGCTGTGTAGCTATCAATGGAAATGGGGAAACCATACGGGGAACTTTAGAGTCAAAATGTCCCGATGAATCATGTCTGCCGCATCTCACAGAGTGGCTGGAATTGGGTCCAGGATTGACAGAGGCTGAACTACAGGAGGCCAAAGGAAGGGGAACCAAATCTGATGAGGCCAATAGGGGCCAATGACAATTACTGTGGTCTTTAATTGAGATGCTTTCTGAAGACATTGGGGAATCAGAGGGGTTGGAGGCAAGCATAGAGGAGACTGGGTGGGGCAAATGTGGAGGACAGGACAGCATCTCTCACTGACTCTCCCATGGGAGGATCAGGGCAAAAAACCTGCTGCACTTCTGGAAGGTAAATACAAATAGTCATCCAGGTAAGGAAACAGTACATCAGTATGCATGTTGTACTTCATCAGCCACCATAGCTAAACAAGCATGTGTCTATAAAGCAGACAACAGGCGTAGATTCTGCTAGTGTGTAGTGTACCTGACGTGTGAAGATGCACCTGACTGTATGAGTGAAGTAACTGTGAGTCAGCAAAGTATAAGAAATGCAAGTAAAGTATGCCAATGTACTGAAGCAATGCATCCTGATGTATCTAATAAAAGACAATCGAATTCACAAGAAGCCTCTGCATCTCTGTAATGAATTATGAGACATGCAATTGAAACAGTCAGAATCTGTGCTGTCGCAAGAGAGGCACTACTACTGCCATGCATTTGGTAAACACCCTGGGGGCTGTGGTGAGGCCAAAGGTTAGTGCTCTGATCTGCTAATGACTGACTCCCAACTGAAGCGTAACTATCTCCTGGATCACCTATTTAGTTCGACAAGACAGTATGTATCTACAAGAGCTACTGAGCATATCCAATCATCCTTGTGCAGGAAAGGCAAAATAGACTGAAAAATGGCCATTCGGAACTTTGCACATTACACTGATTTCTTCAGTTTGCTGAGATCCAAAATTGGTCTCCAGTTCCCTGCTTTCTTTGGGACTAAAAAGAAACTTGAGTAAATGCAGGACGCTCTCTGTTCTAAGGGAACCTCTTGGATTACTCTTTTTTCTAGCACTTTTTCTATTTCTACAGCTCCTACTTTCCTTTGACTGGGTGGAACCTCAGGAATTTTGTTTATTGTTAAGGGGGGGGGCACAGATAAGTCAACATAACTTCTGGAAATAATCTTCTGGCTCTATGTATCTTCTGTAATGTCTAGCCGCACTTTCTGGTGCAGGGATACATGAGCTCCACATGTCTCCAGAGGTGGACAATCAAGCCTCCTTTCAGGAGTGCTGATACAGTCTGTCAGAAAAGGAATCACTGGACCCCTGTTTTTTTTGGGCCTCCTCTGATACACGGGAAGCATCTTCTGTTACAGCTCCCCCTCTGCCCCCAGGGGAACTATCCCCATATGCCTCTTGGAAAGCACCCTGGGACTTCTTGAACCACGTCTTTGGACCACCTTGTTGATTCCTACAGAAGGTTCTTTGAGGAGTCACAAAACCTATGCCTACCTTAGGGCCAAGCAAGGAACTTCTGTTAGATGAAGCATTGACAAAGGAGGACTTGAAGGGCTCCAGAAAATAACACAGGTTCATCCAGGCATGTCTCGTAATGGAAATGCCTGAACCTGCTGCCCTACAGGTACCTTCACTTGCATGTGAAGCAAGCCTCATTGGAATTAGCAATGGACTGTAAGGTAGCCAACTGTGATGCAACAGAAGTCTTTGCCTCAGCAGTTATTGCTCCTGAGAGGAATTTGGAGAGTTTGTTAATCAAATCCCTCTGAATCTGGTGAAGTGCTCCAAATAGCTCAGCGATCTAAGTGTGAAAGTCACTGAATTGTAAAGATGCTTCAGTAATCTGTCCATCATCCTAGACTCTTTTTTTTTAGGGGGATGAACAGATGAACTCTGCTCCATGAGTTCCTTCTTTGTTGCCACCACTGTGACAGTAGCATCCACTGGTATGCCTTTGCTCCAAAATTCTTTCCCCTTTGGTTTTGCCAGGATCCTATCTGGTCTCTTGGGGTTCTGCGCAATAAAATCAGGTTCCTTCTTCACTTGTTGACAGATCAATTCAATGAGATTGCCAGTGGGTGGAGTCACCCAGGATGTAGATGGACAACACCTAAATGCCTCCTGGAATTTCAATTCCTCTTGGGAAGGGTTATCAGTACACCCACCTAAAATTTATTCAAAGGAGAAGTCATCAGGTGGTGATCTTGGGGACCCTTCCCCTTCATTGAAATCAGTATCTTCTGTACTTGACTGCTGAGGGGAGTCTAACTGACTCCTCTTGCACTTTCAATTCTTAGGGACTTCTTTGGTGGGGTGCTCCAGATAAGTATCAGAAGAAATAAGGATACCATGTTGGGTGGCCAGGAGGCTTTGTCTGACTGTTCCTGTGCAGTACAGTGATAAGGCTCATGGCACACTGACATCTGGGATGGCAGATCCAAGGGTGGTGGAGCTGACCTGAATGGGTAGGAATAGGGAGAACTCCCATTTCTATCTGTGCCAAGAGAAACTTACTCATCATCCTATCCACATCTGCCTCTGTAAGACTCCTGTAAGAAAGAGAAGAAGGTTAGGAGGGAGGTCTAGAATGCTGGTGGCTCTCTAGAAAGTAGGAACGTAGCCCAGAGGGGACTGGGTCCTGACAAGATGCATAATGGGTCTGGGGGAGCTATTCTGGCTCAGAGAGAAGCAGATCCAATGAGGCAGGCATCAGAGACACTTGGATCTGAGTATTTGGTCTTTGGATCTAATCCTTTCAAAATCTTCTGGGTCAGTTCCTTGTTTGGATCTGAAGAAATAGTGCAAGTCTCAGGCTGCTCATGGACTTATTTTATTAACTCTTTTGCCCTGCCTTGGAGGACTGTGCTCCAGTCCGTGATTCTGAAACGGCTGCAGGGAGAAGTCCCTTCAAAATCAATTCATTTTTCTAGTCTACTAAAGCCTTTGAATTCAAAGATTTAGAAATCTCACAAAGAATTTTCAAATAGGCAGAGCCCAGAAAATAGGTGCAAGACTCGTGGGCATGACTCTTTATATTATTTGAAACTGGAAGGTTTTTCTGGCATTATGGGAAACGGCAAAGAGGAATAAGGCAGACAAGTTTTCTTTTTCACTTGTTCTTCTATATTAGTAAGGCGATGAAAGAAAAAAACTACCATCAATTGTAGTTTGAAATACTGAAAAGGTAGGAAAAGATAGGAAGAAAACTACCAATGATGGTATTAAACTATATGCTGTAAAAAAAGTAAAAGGATAAGGGAGGATAGCTTGTAACTATCATGATATATAACAATACAAAAAAGGAATAGGAATACAGTCAAAAACTCTGTTAACTCACTAACTGCTCGACAGTTGACAGTGACCCTGTCCTTATGTGAAGGCTGCAAATCAGATCTGATATACAAAGAGGCCTACAGCATCATGGGTAAGGAAGGAACTTAAGAGTTTGCTGTAGCCACAAGCTGGTAAAAAGCAGCAGAGTCTGACCGAAGGATGGAATCCAAACACACATGTCGTGGAACACCAGAAAATTGACAATATCAGATCAATAATTTTTATCTGCTGTATGAAAAATTGATATGGCTGCCATCTGTAGTTTAATATTTGAAAAAAAGCAGCCAGAAAATCAAGAACATGAGAGACAGGGGCAGTAAAAGGGTTAGTGTTGCTTATTAATGTTCAAAGGGCAAATCTTTTCCATTTGCTCTTGTAAACTTTTTTGGTGGATTCTTTTTGTGAGGAAATTAAAGTGGTAGTTACCAGGGAGGGAAGCCTGGGCTGTCTGGCTATTATTGGAACTGGAGAAACCATGCTGTTAGTTCGAGGGCTGGGTTATTGGGATGACTCATCCATGAGGTGTATGAAAGAAAATCTGGAGTTGGGTCCAGTATCCAGAGAGAATAACAAAGATGAGACCAAAGGAAGGGGAGCCACACCTGGTGAGATCATAGTGGCGCAAACATGAGGACTGAGCTCTTCAACTGAATTTTTTTAAACACCTAAACTGAATTATCACTTGTCACACAGGCAAATTTACATTTATATGAAAGTAACCAAACAGTATTAACAAGTTCACATATACAAACATTATACTTCACATATATTGCTGTATATCATACAACATTACGTAACTTATTCCTTTCCTGCCCTTTTTTTTAAACAAGAAACATCTTTATTACACCATCATTTATGACATAGGCAACCATACATTTATAAACAAACACAAAATTTACGAACTGCACCAAGCCGCTTTATTGAAAAGCTAAAACAGGCTCCAATGTACTAAGCGCTTTCACCATCAAATCAATGGCTTCTTCAGAGTAAAAGGAGCATCTAGTTCAAATGCAAACTACATTTTGCTACTGATCAGTCACTATTGTTACACAATTACCAAACATAACAGCATACATACTGATATATATATATATGGCATGTAAAATTACACTTGTTTAAATAATAATAAAAAACTGTTAATCTCAAAGAAAATAAAAATATTAATAAATACTTGTATGCAAAAACTTTGTAACATATAATATATATATATATATATATATATATATATATATATATATATATATCTTATAACATCAATTGAATACAATAAATTCAAACTCTCTCAGACATCAAACAACCATTGCCCTTTGCTTCAATATGGGCCTAATAGAAATATGGTCGTTTAGTCCAGGGAAAACTGTAGCATTCAATAGAACCTGCCATTTGAATTCGAGGGACTCAACTCTAATATTTTCATCACCACCTCTTTCACTTGTCAATACCCTATCAGTTACAAAAAATGTAAATTTCTTAAAGTTGCCACAAACCATGGAATGTACATATAAAGCATTATGAATATCTTTATTTTTTATGGTCCTAAGATGTTCCGCTATCCTTTCTCTTAATCTACGTATGGTTTTTCTCACATAAAAACCTGAACATGTTGTGCATGTTGCCAAATAGACAACCATCTTAGAATTGCAACAACATTTATCTGGGCACTGAATTGTTTTATTGTACCCACATACAGTCACATAGGGTCCATCACTGATGTATCTACAATATCTACAAGCCCCGCATTTATACATGCATGAGCTTGTGTATCTTTCTTTTGATCTTTCTAATAAATTTTTAATATTCATACCTCTTGAAAATATTATTCGAGGTATTTGCCCTAACTCCTTTTTGGCATCTGTATCAAATGCTAAATCCCATGATTTCTTAACAACCTCAATAATCTGAGATGTCTGGTAGTTGTATTTTAAAACTAGGGCTCTGGAATCAAATGGTCCAGATTCAAGGGGTTCCATTCCTTCAACTGTACCATTGATCCCACTAGTCTCTTTCAAAATAGGTTTAAATGATGTCCCCCTCTTGCCATCACTTCTTTTCTGACTGATATCAACAATTTCAATGGATAGCCTCTATTTAAAAACATCCCTATAAGGCTATACATCTCAACTTGATACATCATGTCATTACTCACGAGGCGAGGCGAATGGACCATCTGCCCTTTAATCACACTTCTACGTTGATGCAAAGGGTGGCAACTTGAAAAATTTAATAATGAATTACTATATGTGTTTTTCTGTAAATATTACTTTCCAACCCTTCTAATGTTTTGGTAAGTTTTATATCCAAAAAGTCTATTGTTTGGTTGTCCCACTTGTACATGAAGGAAAAAAATGGGGTAGTGGAATTTTACATATATATATATATCAGTATGTATGCTGTTATGTTTGGTAATTGTGTAATAATAGTGATTGGTCAGTAGCAAAATGTAGTTTGTATTTGAACCATGTGACTAGATGCTCCTTTTACTCTGAAGAAGCCATTAATTTGATGGTGAAAGCACTTAGTACATTGGAGCCTGTTTTAGCTTTTCAATAAAGTGGCTTGGTGCAGTTCGTAAATTTTGTGTTTATTTTTAAATTGTTTTTACCCTGTTGGGTGAGGTGTGTTTAATCACACATTTATATAAATGAAAACACACCACACCAACACAATTCTAATTGCCACCATTTTACAACACAAATCATACGACGCAATCCCAGTTCCAAACATTATACATCACTAATATAATCTCCCCAATCATTTTCAGTCAAACATTACCTCGCTCATTTAACTCCTGCCTTCCTTTAAACCTCATTCATCTCCTGTATGTCTTGTTCCCACAACTCCCATTTCTCCTATATAGTTTGCTCCTACCTTTTCTAAAGATCTCAGTTCCAGTTGTTTTATTTCTGTTACTATATTCACTACTTCTACTATAGTTGTTTTACATTTTGATGTCCATTTCCTAGTAATTGCTTTTTTGGCAGCCACCATAAGTAGTCACACCAAGTCCTTCCCATGTCTAAGCAATTCCAATTGTATATCATACCTCATAAAATTTATCTCCCTCGTCAGACCAATCTGCCCACCCATGATCTCTGACAGTGTATCCCGCGGGGAATTCCTAAAAATCCACCAGCTCACCTCACTCCTAGGAAATATGTTCCCAGTTACCTCTTGCTTCCCCGTGACACCTGCAATACTTGGTGTCTATTTTAGGGTAAAATTCTCTGGAGTGTACTTGGGATATAAAAATTACCCATGGAAACATTTCCAGGCAGAAATCCTGCATCTTCTATATTTTGTTGCATATTTGGGAGACATACCTGTATCCTCCCATTGTTTCTTTGTGAATTACTTGTCTAATCTCTCCTCCTAATCCCTTTTATCCTCCTCTGATTGATTCTTATAGTTATCATGCAATATTTTATATGCTCTAATTATTCCTTTTTACTGGTAGCTCCTGTTCCACATTGTACTAAAACATCTACCACTGCTGGTCTGTCCTTTAGGATGCCCCACAGTGCTTTCTCTTTCCCACACTCTGATATCTATCCTTCATAGGGAAGGCAATCTGTATCCTGCAGTCTAAACAGATTTTTGGCATCTTCCCCTCTCTAGTTCTTTGCTCCCATTATTAGGGTTCTTTTGCCAGTTTCCTCCAATACATTCAAGCCCCTTCTTGCCTGTTGCTTATATCCCTAATTGCAGTCATCTCTCTCAGCAGAATGTCCTTGTTCAGATACTTCCTGATACTTTATACATATAATATTCTGTATGACTATTGTTATTCTCCTGAAAGGCTTGCATCCAAAATCTGTCTCTGCTTGTTTCTTGACCTTCCCCTGTTTCATCCAGATTCCTTTCCACTTTGAGTTATAGTTTTCTGCTTGTGCTATCTACAGAAGCCTTAGCTGTGCAGCTCTGAAATACCCTTTCAAATCGGGTAATCCAAACCTGCAGTGTTCCACTGGAAGAATCAGCTTATCCCACTTGACTCTTGCCATGTTCCCCTCCCAGATAAAGTCCTTCAGCTCTTTATTAATTGCCATCCATGACTCCTCTTCTGGTTAATAAAAGTATGGCCAACCTGTATAAAAGACTAAAGGGACTAAAAACAATTCAACTTTGTCTATCTTACTATCCATATCCCTATAAAAAATCTTCAGTTTTCTCAGTTTTTCAATTATCTTTTGCTTTCTTTCTTCACACACTACCACACCAGAATAATTTCTAATCCATACTCCTAAATACTTCATCTTATCATGTCCCCCTAAATATGGATATTGTCGAACCAATTCATATCTGGGTACATAAAGTACCACTGCTGCCTTTTCTGTTTTTAGCTTCATTAATATGGTATCCAGAAAAGATATGAAACTGTCTCAAAATGTTTTACAACACTGTAATGTCCGTTTCTGGCTTTGTTAGGTGTAAAATAATATCATCTGCAAATAGAGGCATCTTTTATGGGCTAACATGCCAATTATATCCTTGAATTTCTGAGGCCCTTATTTTCTTTGCCAGTGGTTCTAAAAATAATCAACAAAAATCACCAAAAAGCACCAACGTAACTAATAATACAAAAAATGATGCAATAGGTGAAACAATAAAGCCACAGAGGAGGATCAGGCGAGAACTTTTAATGCTGTTGTGTCTTTCGGCTTTTCCTGGTTAGGGGTTGCCACATCGGAACTCCGGTCCGCTAATGATTGACAGTAGAATTTTATGTGCCAAGTTGCCAGCCCTGATGCACAACCTTCAACGAAGGTACGCCCATTCACGCATGTCTCCACAGAGAAGACGCTTTAGCTGAGAATCGAACAGGACAACGTCTTACTGTGAGGCAACAACGCTACCGCAGCACCACCACCGCAGTAATAATAATTTTAAAAACAGCATCTGCTTACAACACAAATCAGCACATATAAACGTTCCAAGTTACGTTTTTGTTTGTATGTTACTTCATCAGATGTGGGCTGGTAAATCAACAGACTTATAAATCAAACCCCTGCTGACTTCATTTAATTAATTGACCAATAAAAAAATTAAAACCCCTTTCAAATGTTACAGGAAACATTCATTGAAAAAGTTCATTAAAAAGTTCATTAAAAATATATGTAAAGCCCAATAAAATGTTAAATATTTACATATGTATACATTATACAAAATACTAAAACTCTAAAAAACTTATTTTTCAAAACTTATTCACACATATTAAAAAGTGACAGGTTCCTATTTCAATAAATATTTTCATGAGTCCGACCATTTCTTAATTATTGACTCCATCTACTGGACAGTGTGATGAATTGCACTTGAAAAATGTTCATTTAAAAATAGCTTTTAAAAAAATGAATGTTTAAAAAATAAAATAAAACCACATATTCGGTTTCCTTAAAATACCCATGTTAGGTAGTGTAATAGTATAAACATATTACCCACATTTTATATCAAAGGATTTTAAATTATTTCTAACAAAATAAAAATACAATTTCAGAATATTGACTATAAAATATGTGTGCAGACAATATTATATAGAAAAATTAATGAATGTCTTGATTGCAACTATAGGGGCTGAGGGAGGAAATATAATGACATTTTCTATAAAATCTCATAATTTAGCTGCTCTTAATTTAAGAACCAGGGCAATAGAAATATATTCATTCAAACCTGGCCATTTATTTGCCTGCAATGTTATTTGCCACCAAAGTTCTCTGTACTCGATCTTTTCCTCCCATAGGCCACCTTGCCCATCAATATTTATTTTTTCAATTACATAGAACACTGTTGTTTATACCTAAATAATGCATTTGTTTCTTTTCCATTCTGTATATCGTAGTTATGTTCATATATCCTTCTCTTTAGTTTACATTCTGTTTTACCTATATAGAACTGTTGGCATACCTGGCACATAGCCAGGTATACCACACCACTTGATTCACAATTGTTAAACTCATTGCTTTTTAATACTGTGTTTCTGTTTAATAAGAAAACATTGTCTCTGTTCGTAATGTATGCAGATTGTGCACACCTACCACACTTGTAAGTTCCATGCCTCTTTTTACTAAATCCATTTTTTCCATCATAATCACATTCTAAAAGGTTTTTCAGACAACTAGCATTTTTATACACCACTTTCAGCTGCTCTTTAGGTATCATATCTAAATCTGTAAGAGCTAAAAACCTATTCCATTCTCTTTCTAGGATATATCTAACATCTCTAGAACTGGCATTGTACTCCAGTACTAAAGCTCTATCAAACTTTTCATCTTTTGTCTCCTTGGGTGCAGCTGTTGAAACACTATCAACACTGAGGATTGGATAGAACTTCCCTTATCTTCCTTCCATTACCTCTTTTTCAAACAATTGGAGTAATTTCTCCGGATAATTTCTGTTCATAAACATCCCCTTCAATAATTTAATCTCTTTGTTGAAGTCTTCTCCATTAGAGGTCATCCTACTGGATCTAATGTATTGCCCTTTTACTATATTTCTTTTGTAGTGTATAGGATGTGAACTATTGTAGTGTAGAAAAGAATTACAATAAGTTCTTTTCTTATAAACTTTTGAATTAAATCCTTCATTTTTCTTGTAGACTTCAATATCCAAGTACTCTAATCTATCACTACTAAATTTTTAAGTGAATTTTAAAAAACTCGTAGTATTGTCTAAATAATTCATAAAGTTCAATGCTTCTTCTTCTTCTGTTGCCAACCATAAAATGCATATGTCATCCAGGAATCTTTTATACATATTCCAACAGTGACTGTAAACCGAATCTATAACGAATGTCTCCTCCCAATGTGCTAAAACCAAGTTTGCATAAGATGGTGCACATATTGTCCCCATTGCCGCCCCTTTTATTTGATGAAAGAATTCTCCTTTAAAATAAATATAGTTATACTTTAAAACCATATCTAATAATTGTAAAATGAGTATACATTCATTGTGTGTCAAAGTATTATCTTTGTAAATAACTTCTTCCAAAAAGCATAAACCCTCATCACGAGGAATACTGGAAAATAAATCCACAACATCTACGGTTAAAAAAATAATATTTTTCTTGTAAAGTTCCTGTTTAAGGCTTCTTAAGAAGTCCCAGGAATCTCTTAAAATATTTTGTCTCTTTAACCAGAGAGCCTTGAGCTTTGTATCAGTGTATTTGGCAAGGGCAAGGTTTTAGACCCCTCTGCAGAAACAATTGGTCTCAGTGGGGGGTCCTTGCCATCTTTGTGTGTTTTGGGGATCCAAAAGATAGATAGAATTCTGGGTTTATCAACTTTTAACCAATTTAGTGTTTTTTGGTCTATCAACCCATCAACCAGTAGATCCTCCAAAACCAAATATATTCTTCTGTATGAGATATTAATCTCATTTTTGGAAACACACGAATACTTATCAGTGTCCCTTAAAATTTAATTCATCTTGGCATCATATTGAAATACATCCATTAAAACAATCCCTCCACCCTTGTCAGGTTTCATCACCCTTACATTACTATTGTTTTTCAATTCAAGTAATACTTTGTTCTCACCTTCATTTAAATTACTTTTATATCTTACTTTGTTAAAGGTCTGCCTGATTTCATTCTCCATTAAATCTCCAAATTCTTAATCTGGGGGTGGAGGGGTGGGTTGAGTGTACTTTTCCTCTTAATGTTGGAGAAATCCGGTATTTTACCTTGTTTAAAAAACACCTGTAAATTAATTTTCCTCATAAACAATTTCACATCTAATAATGTTTTAGTTAAATCACCTTTTTAATAGGGATGTATTTAATTAGTTTTGACAAAAGCCTAAAATGATCTTTAACTAGAACTACATCACTAAAATTATAAATACTAAAATTATCTCTTGTAAATTTAAATGGGTTATCAGAATCCTGTTTAATAAGGTCAACCTCTAAGTCGGGGTGGATGGCATGATTCTTAATTAATATCTCCCCCTCCCCCTTCTCATTCCTCCCCGAAAATGTGCATACTGTGGGTAATGTTGTTGTTGCTCCCCCCTGTTCCTGAGTCTCTCAGATATATGGAGGGGTGGGTATTCTGAATAATCATCCAAAACAGGTACATATTCTCCATCAACAGCATTCTCCTCTAAATTAACAGCCCCATTGTCTATATTTCCCTTGTTCTCTCAAAATCTATGGCTGTATTTAGGTACAGGGTAATTAACATCATTCTTATATCCCTTCAAGTCTCTATCCATTTTCTTGATTGTTCTTTTAATAAGTTCATCACATTGCCTATCTATATCCTGTCTAATATTGTCATATTTTTCTTTTTCACTTGGAATAGTGAAAATCAAATCATCTTTAATACAATCATTAAGCATTTCAATTTCTTTCAAAATATGATTTTTAACTCTATTGTTTTCCTTAATCAAACTCTTCAAAACCTCAAGCCCACATCTGTTAAAAATATCTATTAAATCTTTATGGAAGTCACTGCCTGGGACTACATTATTTGGATATTTGTAAATTTTAAGTCCCTTTGGCACGATACCTTCCAAAACACATTCATTTAAATAAGCATTCTCAATATCTAACATTTTAAATTTCAACAATAACTTTTCAAAATGTACCAATTTACATTGATATGACACAGTAATAGGTCCAGGTTTAATCATTTTGTCTTTAAAGTTTTTGGAATAACTAACCTGTAGCCACTCATTAAAATTGAGTACATTAGAATTCCGTTTGTTAGAAGGAGCATGCTGTTCCTGCCCTGGTAGTATGGTTTCTCTCAAACCTCTGTTTGTTTCATCCCGAGCATTAGTTCCACATGTAACTCCCATGTCTTTTAAAAGTCTGGGTATTTGTTCAAAATCGCAGCTGTTGTTAACATCACCAATGTTCTTATTACCAGCAACAACATTTGAATTTGAGTGAAACCCAGTGTTCCCTACACAAACATTAATATCATTGCTGTGAGGCTTGCCTCCAGGTACTGCATCAACCACTTGGGAACACCCATTGTTAGCTCTCCCCACAAGATTAATCATTGATTTGCTTACAGGAATAAGTAAATCTATCAGCTGGGAAAGCTGGCCAATAAGCTTTCTTACCTGGCCAACTTCCTCTTTGATCCCTCTACTGTCCAACTCCATGCTCGTTTCGCCTTCCATGGTGTGTGTAGACCAAAAATCAATGAAAATCACCAAAAAACACCAACATAACTAGTAATCCAAAAAACGATGCAATAGGTGAAACAATAAAGCCACAGAGAAGGATCAGGCGAGAAATTTTAATAATAATTTTAAAAACAGCATCCGCTTACAACACAAATCAGCACATATAAACGTTCCAAGTTACGTTTTCATTTGTATGTTACTTCATCAGATGTGGACTCATTGTAAATCAACAGACTTATAAATCAAACCCCTGCTGACATCATTTAATTAATTGACCAATAAAAAACATTAAAACCTCTTTCAAATGTTACAGGAAACATTCATTGAAAAAGTTCATTAAAAAGTTCATTAAAAATATATGTAAATCCCAATAAAATGTTAAATATTTGCATACAAAATACTAAAACTCTAAAAAAAACTTATTATTTTTCAAAACTTATTCACATATATTAAAAACTGGCAGGTTCCTATTTCAACGAAATTTTTCATGAGTCCGACCATTTCTTATTTATTGACTCCATCTACTGGACAGTGTGATGAATTGCACTTGAAGAATGTTCATTTAAAAATAGCGTTTAAAATAAAATAAAACCACATATTCTGTTTCCTTAAAATACCCATGTTGGGTAGTGTAATAGTATAAACATATTACCCACATTTTAAATCAAAGGATTTTAAATTATTTATAACAAAATTAAAATACAATTGCAGAATATTGAATATAAAATGTGTGCAGACAATATTATATAGAAAAATTAATTAATGTCTTGATTGCAACTATAGGGGCCGAGGGAGGAAATATAATGACATTTTCTATAAACTCTCATAATGTTGTTGCTGGTAATAAGAATGTTGGTGCTGTTAACAACAGCTGCAGTTTTGAACAAACACCCAGACTTTTAATAGACATGGGAGTTACGTGTGGAACTAACACTCGGGATGGAACAAACGGGGGTTTGAGAGAAACCATACTACCAGAGCAGGAACAGCATGCTCCTTCTAACAAATGGAAATCTAATGGACTCAATTTTAGTGAGTGGCTACAAGTTAGTTATTCCAAAAACTTTAAAGACAAAACTATTAAACCTGGGCCTATTACTGAGTCATATCAATGTAAATTGGTACATTTTGAAAAGTTATTGTTGAAATTTAAAATGTTAGATATTGAGAATGCTTATTTAAATGAATGCGTTTTGAAAGGTATCGTGCCAAAGGGGCTTAGAATTTACAAATATCCAAATAATGTAGTCCCAGGCAGTGACTTCCATAAAGATTTAATAGATATTTTTAACAGATGTGGGCTTGAGGTTTAGAAGAGTATGATTAAGGAAAACAATAGAGTTAAAAATGATATTTTGAAAAAAATTGAAATGCTTAATGATTGTATCAAAGATGATTTGATTTTTACTATTCCAAGTGAAAAAGAAAAATATGACAATATTAGACAGGATGTAGATAGGCAATGTGATGAACTTAAAAGAAAAATCAAGAAAATGGATAGAGACTTGAAGGATTATAAGAATGATGTTAGTTACCATGTACCTAAATACAGCCATAGATTTTGGGAGAACAGGGGAAATATAGACAATGGGGCTGTTAATTTAGAGGAGAATGCTGTTCATAGGTTCATAAGTTCATAGGTAGGTACTAGGCTATTAGCCCTAGGGCTTATATAAACCTAGCCAAAAAGGTACCCTGGCTTTTGCCACCCAAGAAAATTATTTTCCTGTGCTCCTGTCGAGCAGAGCCACAGAATTGATCCCTGGGGTGAATTTCCTATTTCCCATCCAATCATCAAGATTTTTCTTGAAGAGTGCTAATGAGGAGCAATGTTTGACATAGATAGGTAGTCTGTTCCAGAGTATGGGAAGTCTCTGGGACAGGAATCTATCCCTCCAGCATGTTTGTGGTGACAAGTTTTAGGTCCCTAGAGCGTGTAGCTTGGAGGGATTGGGGTTTCTTTAAGTGGAGCATGTCCAATAGCTCTGGGTTTGACATAGCTTTGTATGTTAGGCAGAGATCACCTCTGAGTAGGCGATATAAGACGGAGTAAAGCTGGAGTTTTTTGAGACGGTCTGCATAGGGCATCTGTTTGAGGCCAGTAATCCTCTTTTTGAGGTATTTCTGCGGCCTTTCCAGTTGTTGTAGATGTCTTGTGAGGTACATACTAAAAGGGGTGTTCTACTCTATAATGGGTCTAATGAGTGATGAGTGGAGGGGAACAATGACCTCTTTTTTTTCTGGATAAGAAACCTTTTGTGATGAGGTGAGCCATGTGGAAGGATTTCCTGACCACTGTGGTGATGTGATTATCAAAGGAGAGATTACTGTCCACCTGTGTCCCAAGGTCTCTTATCACACTTTCGGCATAGGTTCATAGGTTCATAGGTTAGTACTAGGTTAACTGCCCTTATGGGCCATTTTAAGCCTAGCTAATTACTCCATGTCAGAATCAAACCCTGCACCTTGTATTTCTAAGGTAAGCACCTTAGCCATTACCACTATTCAAGCAGTAATCACGAAGACAGACCCTTCGCCACCAGGAAATAAAGTCAATCACTTTTATTGTAGAAAAACAGGCTTGCAAACAAAACCAAGAGAATGTAAATGCCTTAATCCACTGAAAAAACACCAATGTGCGTTTTCGTCAATTCTTGACTTCATCAGACAATCAGTACATCATAGGATTTCCCTTATATAGCAATCAACATCAATTAATTAATTTCAAAAATTCAAATATTTAAAGGTACATCATGAAATAAAATGTATATAAAACATTATTTTAAAATCATGTAAAAACAAATAAAATGCTGCAAGTGCATTAAGCTTACACAACTTTGTCATGAATACATCTGCTCTAAATAAATATCTACCAAGCTTATGTCAATAAACCATACTAAGAATCATTAAAAGAGCTTCTAAAAAAATGACAATTGTTGAAAATATATATGTATAATTGAATATCTTCCACGAATCAATTTGACTAAATCAGTTATATGATAATATAATAAATATGAATATAAATATAAATATTAATAATCATGTATTAAATTAAATTTATATTAAAATATTATGAAACTACATATGAAAAATACATATAAAAAATATAAACAATACATGTAAAAAAAGTTTCATACATATAAACCTGTAAAAGCTGTAAAAGCTATTGTGGAGCCCTCTAGTGGTCATATGAGATAATGATCACTGAATAAAAAACTTTTACAATTTAGCAGCTCTTAGTTTGAGTAATGGTAAAATGGAGATGGTATCATTTAGCCCTGGAAATTTATCCGCATTGAGGGCCACTTGCCACCACAACTCCCTATATTCAATTCTGGTTTCCCACGTCCTGTGGGACGCTTTCTATAACTAAAAACTTATACTTGAATTCTTTACATATTCTACTGTGCTTGTATAAAGCATTGCTTTCCTTCTTAGTGGAAATTTCATAGATATGCTCATAGATTCTTTTCTTTAAAGCTCTTTCCGATTTCCCTATGTAAAAAGCCCCACATTTTTCACAATGAGCAAGGTACACTATCCCCTTAGTGTCACAATTAAAATAATCCTGGCTATTAATCATTTTGTTTCTACTTAATATAAAATAGCCCTCACCATTTATAACATAACTACATTGCCTACAATGCCCACATTTGTAAGTGCCCTTTCTAGTCACTTTACTAGTGGTTTTAAATGTTTTACTCTCTAATATATTACCAAGGTTCCTACCATTCCTATAAATAACTTTTTTAGGGATACTAGCAATTCCTTCAATATCAGTAAATGATAGAAACTTGTCCCATTCTCTAAAAAATATCTTGCTGACCGAACCATTTATTTTGTTGTATTCAAGGACCAAAGCCTGGGAAAATTCATGACCCTCAGATTTATTCCCAGTTTCAATTTCCTTCTCTGTATTAATATTGGACTTGTTATTAACATTGGAACTCTTATAAATGGGGGCGAACCTACCCATCCTTCCTTCTTCAACCTCCTTTCTTATCCTTTCTACAAATTCATTTGGATAGCCCCTGTCTTCAAACATCTTCTCCAAAAATTCACATTCCTTGTAAAAATCTTGTTCTGAGCTAGTCATGCGACTACCCCTGACAAACTGTCCTTTGACAATACTTTTTTTACAATGCTTGGGGTGCGCACTTTGAAAATGCAGAAAAGAATTGCAATATGTAGGTTTACGATAAACTTTGGTTTCATATTGTGTTTCTCCTTTATAGAGCTCTACATCTAGGTTTATCAAATTACAGTCCGAGACATTGTGTGTAAATCTCAAAAAAGATGTAGTGCCCTCAATGTAGCCTAAAAACTCTTCTAATTTATCCCTCCCAGCAGTCCAAAGGATAACGATATCATCCAAGAACCTCCTATATAACATCCAGCAACTATTATATTTTGAAGATATGATGTATTTCTCCTCCCAATATGCTAAAATAAGGTTAGCATAGGTGGGGGCACAAGCCGCCCCCATAGCAACACCCTTAATTTGCTGGAAGAATTCCCCTTTAAAATATATAGTTTTTTCAGTGGATTAAGGCGTTTACATTCTCTTGGTTTTGTTTGCAAGCCTGTTTTTCTACAATAAAAGTGATTGACTTTATTTCCTGGTGGCGAAGGGTCTGTCTTCGTGATTACTGCTTGAATAGTGGTTTTGGTTCGTTTGCAGTTCCTGCTGTTGGTGGACCTTAGCCATTACACCAACCTATGTGGTACTTCATGGGTACAGAGTTTTTACCAAAGGGGATGACAATACACTTTTT
Source organism: Protopterus annectens (assembly GCF_019279795.1). NCBI lineage: Eukaryota > Metazoa > Chordata > Ceratodontiformes > Protopteridae > Protopterus > Protopterus annectens. The sequence continues at coordinate 1,859,384,508 of NC_056741.1, forward strand.
GGCATTGAGCTTCAGGCCATGGCTTTGACACCAGGTATCTGTCTCAGTGAGGCCTTTTTGTAGTTTGTCCACATCGTTAGGAGTTTCGATTATGGCTCCTAGTTTGCAGTCATCTGCAAACTTTGTTAGCCAAAGACCTTCTGTGTTGGCCTGCACTTCAGAGAAGTAGATACCAAACAGGAGAGGACCCAGGACTGAACCCTGTGGTACTCCACTTGTCACTGGTCTGATGTCGGATTTGGAATCCGCTACTTTCACAGTATGGGTTCTATCCGTGAGCCAGTTGGCAACCCATCTTGTGATATAGGGATTTATACCTAGTTTAGTGAGCTTATCTATAATTCCAGAGTGGGGGATGGTGTCGAAAGCCTTGGCGAGATCTAGATAAGCTGTGTGAACCATTTTACCCTCATCTATGGCTTTGGTGACTGCTTCAAAGAAGTCAATCAGGTTTAGGAGACATGATCTGCCTTTTACAAACCCGAACTGGGTAGGGTCCAGAGTTTGGAGATTACCAGTGTCTTTGTTTATGAGTTCCATGATGATACGTTCCATGGCCTTGCAGACCAGGCTCATCAGGCTAATGGGGCGGTAGTTTCTGGGGTCCGTCATGGCTCCCCCTTTGTGGAATGGGATAACCATTGCAGTGCACCATTCAGTGGGCACAAAGCCTGAGGTGAGGCTATGATTGAACATGGTACTTAGGTAGGGTGCCAGTTCATTCTGTAGTTTGTGTAGAACGTAGCCTGGGATATTGTCAGGTCCTATGGATGCTGTGTTCTTGGCTTTGGAGAGTATATTTTTTACCTGTGCAGCCATGCTTACAGGAACTTTGCATTCTTCCGGTATAGAGATGGGCCCTCTAGGGGGGGTGAGAGAGGGGTAAAGTTAGCACTGAACCTATCTGCCAGGATGTTGGCAATATCAGTTGATTCTGTATATTTAGTGCCATTGTGCTGTAACTCAGAGCAGATCTGAGTGTTGCCATTGAGATTCTTGGCGTGGCTATAGAATGCTTTGTGGTTGTCTTTAGAGTCAGTGGCAATTTTGTTTTCGCAACCAGCTTTGGAGGATTTTATGAGGGATCTCAGCTTCTTACTGAGGTTGACAAGGGAGTTCCTCCAGTCATGGGATTTTACTCTTTTTTGCAACAGTTTCTTTCTTCTGTTGTAGAGTTTGTTTATGGCAGAGGACCACCAGATTGGCTTCCTTTTTTTGAAGGATAGCATCTTGGTTCTGTTAAGGATAGCATGATCCATGCACTCATGTAAGTGCTGTTGATGGAGAATATTTTCCTGTTTTGGATGATTATTCAGAATATCCATCCCTTCGTATATCTGAGAGACTCAGGAACATGGGGGAGTAACAACAGTACCCACAGTATGCACATTTTCAGGAGAAATGAGAAGGGGGGGTTATTAATAAAGAATCATGCCATCCACCCCGACTTAGAGGTTGACCTTATTAAACAGGATTCTGATAACCCGTTTAAATTTACAAGAATTTTAGTATTTATAATTTTAGTGATGTAGTTCTAGTTAAAGATCATTTTAGGCTTTTATCAAAAGGAATTAAATACACCCCTATTAAAAAAGGTGATTTAACTAAAACATTATTAGACGTGAAATTGTTTATGAGGAAAATTAATTTACAGGTGTTTTTTAAACAAGGTAAAATACCAGATTTCTCCAACATTAAGAGGAAAAGCACATTCAACCTACCCCTCCACCCCCAGAGTAAGAATTTGGAGATTTTATTGGAGAATGAAATCAGGCAGACCTTTAACAAAGTAAGATATAAAAGTAATTTAAATGAAGGTGAGAACCAAGTATTACTTGAATTGAAAAACAATAGTAATGTAAGGGTGATGAAACCTGACAAGGGTGGGGGGATTGTTTTAATGGATGTATTTCAATATGATGCCAAGATGAATGAAATTGTAAGGGACACTGATAAGTATTCGTGTGTTTCCAAAAATGAGATTAATATCTCATACAGAAGAATAGATTTGGTTTTGGAGGATCTACTGGTTGATGGGTTGATAGACCAACAAAAACACTAAGTTGGTTAAAAGTTGATAAACCCAGAATTCCAGCCATCTTTGGGATCCCCAAAACACACAAAGATGGTAAGAACTCCCCACTGAGACCAATTGTTTCTGCAGAGGGGTCTAAAATCTTGCCCCTTGCCAAATACATTGATACAAAGCTCAAGGTTTTCTGGTTAAAGAGACAAAATATTTAAAGAGATTCCTGTGACTTCATAAGAAGCGTTAAACAGGAACTTTACAAGGAAAATATTAATTTTTTAACCATAGATATTGTGGATTCATTTTCCTGTATTCCTCATGATGAGGGTTTGAGCTTTTTGGAAGAAAGTATTTACAAAGATAATACTTTGACACACAATGAATGTATACTAATTTTAAAATTATTAGATATTTTTTTAAAGTATAATTATATCTATTATAAATGAGAATTCGTTCATCAAATAAAAGGGGTGGCAATGGTGCAAATATGTGCACCATCTTATGCGAACTTGGTTTTAGCACATTGGGAGGAGAAATTCATTATAGATTCGGTTTACAGTCACTGTTGGAATATGTATAAAAGATTCCTGTATGACATATGCATTTTATGGTTGGCAACAGAAGAAGAAACCTTGACCTTTATGAAGTATTTAAACAATGCTACGAGTTTTTTAAAATTCACTTATAAATTTAGTAGTGATAGATTAGAGTACTTGGATATTGAAGTCTACAAGAAAAATGAAGGGTTTAATTCAAATGTTTAAAGGAAAAGTACTTATTGTAATTCTTATCTACACTACAATAGTTCACATCCTATACACTACAAAAGAAATATAGTAAAAGGGCAATACATTAGATCCAGTAGGATGAGTGGGTAATATGTTTATACTATCACACTACCTAACATGGGTATTTTAAGGAAACAGAATATGTGGGTTTATTTTATTTTTTAAACGTTCATTTTTAAACTCTATTTTTAAATGAACATTCTTCAAGTACAATTCATCATACTGTCCGGAAGATGGAGTCAATAAATAAGAAATTGTCGGACTCATGAAAAAATTAATTGAAATAGGAACCTGTCATTTTTTAATATATGTGAATAAGTTTTGAAAAATAATACTTTTTTTAGAGTTTTAGTATTTTGTATAATGTATACATATGTAAATATTTAACATTTTATTGGGATTTACATATATTTTTTAATGAACTTTTTAATGAACTTTTTCAATGAATGTTTTCTGTAACACTTGAAAGGGGTTTTAATGTTTTTTATTGGTCAATTAATTAATTGATGTCAGCAGGGGTTTGATTTATAAGTTTGCTGATTTACAATGAGCCCTCATCTGATGAAGTAACATACAAATGAAAACGTAACTTGGAACTTTTATGTGTGCTTATTTGTGTTGTAACTGGATGCTGTTTTTAAAATTATTATTAAAATTTCTCACCTGATCCTCCTCTGTGCCTTTATTGTTTCACCTATTGGATCATTTTTTGGAGTTCTAAATATAATGCAAACAACAAAAGGGAAAGAGGACATCCCTGCCCGGTTCCTCTGCTCAAGCATAAATTATCACAGAGGACCCCACCCACTTTACTTTTTGCCTCCCATCCCTCATATAGCCTCCAAATCAACCATATATTTTTCCATGAAATGCAAATGCTTCCATTGCCCTGCTCAAAAGCTGCAAACTTAATCTCCCAAATGTTTTCTCTAAATCAAGACCCACCAACAACAATGGCATTCTGCTTCCTCTGGAGCATCAATGTTCTGTTAATGTTTTCAAATGTTAGTCTCTCCTCCACAAAACCACAATGATTACTATCTGTCATGTTTGGCATTACTTTTGCTCTACTTTTAGCTCTTATAGACATGGACACTTTATACTCATGGTTTAGTATTGAAATGAGCACAGTAGAAAGCACTCTGCATGTATGAGCATGCAAGGCTGAACCAAATCCTGAAGTAAACACGAATAGCCAACATGTGGGAAAAAGACACAAAATACCAAAAAAAGTTTGGATTAAGCCAAAAGACTGTTCCACTGATGAAGGCTTTGTGACCGAAACCGGTATGGATAATAAAGGGATTTAGCCTTTTGGTTTAATCCAAACATTTTTTGGCATTTTGTGCCTTTTTCCCACATGCCGGCTATTCATGTTTACTTTAGTATTGAAATGGGCCTGCATGAAGCTGGATCTCATGAACCTTTACCTTCTTTAGTTATTACAGCTGCTGCTGCTTTCTTAGATGATGTTGGTACTTCTCCTCCTCTTAAAATACTGTTAAACCAAACCTTCCAGGTATCATCAGTTTTTTCCCTCCATGCTTCCAAACTTCCACAGAAATAACATCTATTCCTGTGGGCTCTCTTGTAGAGTGGTTATACACCACAATATTTCTCTCATCTCCTCCTATCCTACCCGTTAGTAACTGATCCTCATCTATCTCTAACCTTGGCATATTTATTTCCTCCATAAACATTTCTATTTGTATCTTTTCTTCATTCCCATATTTCACTGCTTTATACAGACCTTCACAGAATTTCTAAAATATTTCTAATACCTCTACATGATTTCTTGTTATCCTCCTTGTTATAGACTTCCTAAGCTTGGCAACAGCCCTTTTTAATTTCTGTAGGTTGGGTCGTTGTGCTGAAAGTTGTGTTCCACTTTTATTATCAAAAAACAGTTGCTTAACAGCAATCTTTCCAAATTCCTGTATATTACCACACTAATCCATTAATTTCTGTTTAGCATTCTGCTGTTGATCCTCTTCTTGTTCTGTGAAATTATCCCCATTTAGCAATACTCTAGCATTTGTCAGTACCTGTAAATATTTTTTGTTACTTCTTAACCATAGCTCCCTTTCATTTCCACTCTATTTTTAAACTCAAGCTTAATTTTAAGCTACTCCCTAGCTATACTTTCAGAAGTAATTTCTATCCTCTCAAATAGTTACTGAATAATCTGCACTACCCATTCCTTACATCCCTCTGTTTTCAATAGATAGGTGGGAAAGTGACACTGTCTCATTTTTATGTCATTACCATATGTTTCTACTTTAGTTATTATTGGCACATGATCTCAAATAGTTATTGAGTGCATATGAAGATTTATAATTAAATGTCTATGTTCCTATGAAAAAAGAAGTTATGTACTCACCATAACGTTCCAGCTGAGTAGTTGCACTTCATTTGTCTTCAACCTGTGGGTAGTCGGATCCATATCAGATCTGGTATGGCCACTCCAGTAGCATCTGATCCAAGCTCCAAGCTTCTCCCCTTACCCATAATCCCCCTCTTTTGCCTTGCTCCCCTCAGATCGAGTGTGCTGCACTCTAACCATCCGCCTTATCACTAAGATACTAAGAGGAACAAGCACTATTGGGAATAACAGAAGAGCCACTATAGTGCACCTCTCCTAAATACCAGGTTATAACCAGGAAGAGAAGGTCAGGTGGAAGGAGGGGGGGATGGCTGAAGACAAATGAAGTGCAACTACTCAAATGGAATGTTATGGTGAGTACATAACTTCTTTATCTGAAGTAGTTGACTTCATTTGATCTTCAACCTGTGGGACAGAGTCCCCAGCTATGAAACCCTGGGTGGTTCTCATGGAAGTATGTTGCGGAGAACCATGGAGCCAAAGGATGCCCTGCTTCTGGACACAATGTCAAGTTTGTAATGGGAAATGAATGTTTGAGATGAGGCCCAAGTAGCTGCTGAACAAATATCATCCAGCAACACCCTAGACCAAAATGCCACTGATGTAGCCATTGATCTGGTAGAATGAGCTTTAATGTGACCTGGCGGAGAAATTCCCTTGATAGCATAACCTCGCATAATACACTGAGAAATCCAATGAGCAATCATCTCTTTAGAGACTGGCTTTTCAAAGAAGGGTTTTAAGAAAGAGACAAATAACTGATCAGATTTGCAAAAGGCTTTAGTTCTGTTTAGATAAAAATGCAGTTGTCTGTGAACGTCTAACAGATGCAACTTATATTCACCCTTATTTTGAAAATTTGGGAAGATTGATTAATGTTAGCTTCTGACACCACTTTGGGAAGAAAGGAAGGATTTCTCCAGAGCAATACCCTGTCCTTGTGAAAGGGTCTATATCATGTACTCGAAGAGACACTTCTTCAAATACGTAATAATCAACACCAAAACACAGAAATCCAAAAACGCGAACAGCCATGTCTGCAAATTTTTTAAGGGAAAAATTTGCAGGGCCATAAACACAACACACACTTCTAATCTATTTTAAGTGGGGGGCTTCACCCCCCCACCCCCCAACATGGGGGGCTGTGCCCCCCACAGATCCCCTAACTAAATATACTAACTCTGAGATCGCTCTAGGTTGGGGAAAAGGGTACACCCTGGGACTGGCCAACTGAATTTTTCCCTAGGAAAACAATATGTGGACGTGGCCATTCATGGTTTTCAGATTTTGGTGTTTTGGTGTTGATTGTTACATATTTGAAGAAGTGTCTCTTCGAGTAAGTAATATAGACCCTAGTGAAAGACCATATAAGGGGGATTTATGGAAAGGGCTTGAATTTCTGAAACCCTCTTGGCAGAAGTAATGGCAACCAAAGAAGCAGTTTTCCAGGACAGGAACTGAATGTCCATGGAGGCTGCGAATTCAAAGGGGAACAGACAAAAGCCTGAAGCACAAGGGTGAGGTCCCAAGGAGGTGTAGGGTCTTTCACTGGTGGTCTTAACAGAAAAGTGCCTTTAAGAAAGGCTTTGCAAAGTCTGGAAGATTCTAAGGAGGACATATTCTCCCCCACATGGAAATTGGAAATTGCTGATAGTTGGACTTTGATAGTAGATGAGCTAGCACCTTGTTGAAATATACCTGCCACAAAATCTAATATGGTTGGAACAGGGGCTGTAAAAGGATCCAAAGTCTGCTGAGAAGCCCAGATAGAAAAACATTTCCACTTGATGTGATATAACCTTCTGGTAGAGGTTTTGTGTGCCGCCACCAGGATCGATGTGACAATGGAAGATAAACCGGGAGTCCTAGCAATCAATGAAGCCAGAGCAGCCAAGCTGTGAGCTTCAGACTGTCCAGATCTGGGTGGGAAATCCCTGAAGGGTGAGAGATAAGATCTGGAACAGGAACTAGGATCCAAGGAGGAGCCACTAGATGAGACCAAAGGGAGGAAAACCAGACTTGGCGAGGCCAGAATGGGTCAATGAGGATCACTGTGCTCCCCACCCTGCGTGTTTTCTGAAGAAACTTTGAGATGAGAGGTAATGGAGGGTAAACATAAAGAAGACCGGGAGGCCAAGCATGAACCAAAGCATCTCTGGGGGCTTCCCCTGTAGGGGATTCAGGGTGAAAAACCCACTGCATTTCATTTTGGAAGGAGATGCAAATAGATAGCAGCAAGGATGACCCCACTTTAGAAAGATCTGTTCCACCACTGAAGGATTCAGAGACCACTCGTAGGACATCAGAATAGCTCTGCTGAGCCTGTCCGCTAGAGTGTTGGATGATCCTGGAATGTGCATTGCCACCATAAAATGTCCAGTGGAGATCGCCCATTCCCACACTCTCATGGCTTTGTGACAAAGGGGGTAAGATCTGGTCCCGCCTTGCTTGTTAATATACCAGACCACCGACATATTGTTGGTCTGAATAGCAATTGTCCCTTGAGGAAGAAAGGCCTGAAGGCTCTGCAACACAAGTAGAACCGCCCTCATCTCCAGGACGTTGATATGCAACTTGGTCTCGGATGTGGATCACAGGGCTTGGACTGTCCTTCCCAAATAATGCCCCTCCACCCCAGTTGGGAGGAGTCCGTGGTCACTGTGGATGATGGAAAATCTGGTAGAAAGGGGCACCCCTCTTTGAAGTTCAACGAGTGAATCCACCACCAAAGAGAATCCCTGCAGACTCTAGAAATCCAAATGGGATGTGATAGGGGTAGTTATAGGAGAGACCACTGAATGGCCAGTGTCCACTGAAGGATTAGCATCCAGAGTTGAGCCAATGGTATTAGATTTATGGTTGCCGCCATCGACCCCAATGCCCTGAACACTGTTTCTGCTGAAGGAGTTTGAGAGTGAAGGCTCTGTGACACATGCAGCTTCAGGCTGCATACTCTGTCTGGAGTGAGAAAGACTTTCATTTGAAAAGTGTCCAACTGAGCCCCGATAAAGTCTAGAACCTGAACTGGTCTCAAGGAAGACTTGTTGAGATTGATGGTAATGCCCAAAGTATTTGTTATGGATAGGAAGTAGTTCCTGGTACAGCAGAGTAGATGCTTCAAGGGGCAGTGAGGAGCCAATCATCCAGGTATGGGAAGACCTGAATGCCTTGAAGTCGCAGATGAGCCACAACCACCATTACCTTGGTGAACACCCGGGGGGCTGAGGTGAGACTGAAGGAGAGGGCTCTGAATTGGTAATGACTGGCTCCCAGCTGGAAGCGGAGAAACCTCCGAGAGTGCCTGTCCATCTTTATGTGGTAGTACATGTCCTGGAGGTCTATTCAGCACATCTAATCTTTTCCTTGCAGGTATGGCAGGATTGATTGTAGAGTGACTATCTGGAACTTTGCTTTGGCTACTGACAGGTTCAAAGTGGATAGATCCAAAATTGGTCTGAGGTCCCAGTCTTTTTTGGCACTAAAAAGAACCTGGAATAAATGCCTAATCCAGACTGGTCGGGAGGACTGGTTGGATGACTCTTTTCTTTAGCAGTTTGCTTATCTCTAGTGCTGCATCCTCCCTTTGTGCGGGTGGAACATCTGTGAGGTGTCTTGGTGGGAGAGGTGTTTCAATCAGTGGGGTGGAATAGCCTATGGAAACAAGCCTTAACACCCAATGGTCTGTTGTTATGGACTCCCACGCTGTCAGGTGTAAAGATATGAGACCTCTGACTGCCTCCAGAGTTGAACAGTCAGCCAACCCTTCAGAGCTGTTGCACCAGTCTCTCCAAGAAGGATTCTTGGGAACCAAAATTTCTCAGACCCCCTCTGCCTATAGGGCAGTGTCTGTCAAAACCCCCTTTGCCTTTGGGGAAAAAGAGCCCTGAGTGTCCCAGGAGAACTGAGACTTTTGGAACCACATCTTTTTCTGCCCTCGTTGATTCCTGGAGAAGGGTCAGAAAAGCATCTTCCGACAGCAGACAGCATCTTCCCGTCCTTCTCACTCTGGACTAAAGTATCTCTCACTGTTTTCCCAAACAGGGAAGAACCATCATAAGAGGCATTCGCAAAGGACACCTTGAAGAGTTCCAAGAACTAACAAAGCCGGAACTAGGTGTGATGCCTCATAGCAACACTGGAACCAGCAGCCCTAGTGGCTCCTTCCATGGAGTGGGACAGGAGATGCATGGATGTGTTTGTGATGGCTGTAAGAGTGGCCATTCAAGTGGAGAACGAGTTCTTGCCCTCCGCCAACATGGACTCCAGGGTTGACTCAGCGACTAACTGGACAAGGTCTCGCTGAAGTCAAATGACATGAGCCAAGTAGTTCAGTGATCTTATAGTAAAGGTCACTAAAGCACATGTCCACTTCCCCAGGTGGTCCATGGTCCTTGACTCTCGGTCAGGAGGATGGACCATAGAGCTTTCCTGCACAAGCTCTTTCTTGGTGGCAGCTGCCACCACCATAGCATCTACAGGGGACCCTTTGTTCCAGTAGGGACAGTCTGAAGAAGGGCTGAAGACTTTATCAGGGTGCTTATGGATAGGCTCCATGGTGTCTGGCTCCTTCCATGCCCAAGATGTTATTAAGTCCACCAAAGGATCTGTGGGAGGGGACACCCAGGATGTAGATGAGCCCATGCCAAAAGCCTCAAGGAACACTGACTCGTCCGAGGTTGGCTTTTGGGCAGACCACTCCCCTCTTTGCCAGAGGAGTTCCATGATGTCTCCTAAGGAAATGTCCTTGGGGGGATCAGGAGGAACCTTCCCCTTCCTCCAAGTCAGTGTCTTCAGTGAGGGACTCTGGTTATGAGTCCAGCTGCCTCCTCTTGAATGTACGTTTGCACGGTACCTCCTCAGTGGGGATTTCTGGGGAGGACTCACAAACCTGCTGCTGTTGCTGTTCCTTCATGGGAACTTCCCTGGGCAGTTCTGGCATGGGCTGTCCCTGAGATGGAACGATGGTTGGAACCATAACCAAAACTCAGGGAGCCGTAGTGGAATCTGAAGATGAGATGGTCAGAGGTCTTGATGAACTCAAGAAAGCCCTCTCCACCAAGTTGAAGGTCGAAGGGGAGCAGACCTCCTGCAAGGGAACTGTAGGAGCCAGCCCCCTCTGACCCGATGGGGAGTCTGAGCCAAGACTCCAGGAGCCGAGATCCCGAGGGGAAGGCTGTGCTCCACAAAGCTTGGAGCTGACAGCTGCCTCTCATATCCAAACCCAAGGCTATGGCTCCAACAGCTCGGATCTGATGTGGTCAGATCCAACATGCTCAAGCCAATGTTCAGCTTCGAGGTGCAAGGTACCATTGGTGCCAATGTTCTGACTCCAAGGGTCCTTGGATCCAAGGGCTCCGAAACCAAAGGTCAGATCAGAGAAGGAGAGATCAGCATGAAAAAGGGGAGAGAACTCCCTGCTCTGGAGGTAGAAGGAGCAGGCAGGACACCCATCTGGATTTCAGTATGGATGAACTTCTGCATAATTCAATCCATCTCAGCTACAGGTGGAATGGGAAGAAGAGGCTACCGACAACGTCCGGGAGTGCCAGTGAGGGGAAGCCCTAGATGGAGGTCTCGACAGCTCCGGCTCCGGGGAAAACCTGGGTGACAAGAGCTGAGGAGTTCTGGACCTAGGTGAAGTCTTAGATTTCGCCGGGGGGGGCCAGCCAGAGCCAACTGATCCAGAGACCTTTTCTTAGGCCTAACCTTCTTGTGCTTATCTCTGTCCCCAGGCCTCATGGAGGAATTTTGAGTCCCAGGGGCCTGAAGGGGAGCAGGGGAGGAAACAGTGACAGCAGTCGGGGCTGCTGAAGTTGAAGGCTCGGGGACAGCCATCCCCGAAGAAGGGAGAAGACCCTTCATCACTAATTTGGCTCTCCTGTCTTATAAGGCCTGCGGGTTGAAGCCTGTGCATATTGTACAGGAGGTCAAAAGATGGGCAGGACCCAAACATGCTGCGCACAGAGTGTGGCCATCCATTGGGGAGAGCTTATAGCCACACTCTCTGTGTTTTCTGAACACCAGTTTGGGGGTTTCACCCATGTCAGTAAACGGAAGACTAGCCACCACCACCCCACCACACACACAACCACTCAACAAGAGAACGGGAGAGCTGGAAAGGAACAGGGAACACTAACTTTTTTTTTACAGGAAAAATAACACCAACAACCACACTGGTAAAGGGAGGTTATGGAAAAGGAGAAAAAGAGAAAAGAAATACTCACACACACACAAGAAACCCAAGAAAAACTCACCAAAATAGCAAGGAGCTCTGACCACGATGCTTACTTTTCAGTGGTAAATGAGATCTGAGAGATGGAAGGTGAAATAGGGGGATTATGGGTAAGGGGAGGAGCTTGGAGCTCGGATGAGATGCTACTGGAGTGGCTGTACCGGATCTGATACGGATCCGACTACCCACAGGTTGAAGATCAAATAAAGTCAACTACTTCAGATTATAAAATCTGTCTAACCTAGTCCAGTTTGTATATCTTTAAAAATAATATATAAATTCCTTATGAACTCCTGCTAATGAACTCACATCTTCCATGCGAAATATTTTCATAACTTTAATCAAAAATCTACCCTCCTTTGTTATACTTTCCCTTCTGGGCCCCACAAACACATTTTCACTGCTGCAAATCAAATTCCAGTCCTCACATATAAGTAATATTCCTTGCTGAAAAATTATAATTTCTCCCAGAGTTTCCTTAAGCTCCATTACAGCAGTTTTTAGTGAAATATAAATACATGCCACTGTAATTCGTCTCCCTTGCCAGTGGCTCCTTAGCACTACAAATCTGCCATTACTATCCTTTTGTATCCTCTTCCAGAGGAACTGCTCTTGCAATTAATAGAAGTACTCCTGTTTTCCTTTGGCCCACATATTTCCCTTAATAACCATCCTGAAAACCTTTATTTCATCAAATTCACATGCTCAGTTCTTTCCAAGTGTGTCTCTTGTAACATAACTATTTGCATTCTAATTTTTTGATTCACTTCGTTATTCCTTTTTTTATATTTGTCTGTGACACCATTCACATTTAAAGACAGTGCAGGAAGCATCACTATGTTTAATAGCTATTAGTCCTGTGATGATGTGAAGTACTGCCATCTGTGCCAGGGAGAGTAGGGCAGTACATGTGTAAATATGCCAGCATAGCCAGCTGGAGTTTTGTAAAGATTTGTATGTAATTTCACTACTACACTGATTTGTACAGCTGCTTGTGTTACAAATTTAGTTATAGAGTTGCTTGTGTTGAAAATGCTTTGATGGTAGATCCTGCTCGACAGAGAATCCATGTCCTTGTATGTCAGACAGTATTATTATAACTGATTAAATGCATACATTTTAACAAAGAATTCTAGAAGGCAAGAATGGTAGCTCTTGAAATTGTTCCATAGCTTTCAGATGCTGCAAAAGATGTGCTGCCATTTGAAAACTAGCACTGAAAGGACCAAACTCTTGCAGCAGTCTGTTTTGCTTTCATTTTTCAGAACCTGACAAGTAAAGATCTTTGACAGTTACTGAAGTGACTCAGTCAGATAAAATATCATCACCTTGCCTTTTGGAAGAAAGCATTGCAGCACTTCATTTTTGCCTTGCTGAATAATTTGTTAAATAAGGAACACCTATTTAGACAGTCAGTGAAATACAGTGAGATTAGCTAAGTATTGTTTTCCTGTAGCTCTCTGAATCTGTCTACTGTGTTATTTCTTATAGCACCTGTGATTGAAACTCTGGTCTTTCCTGTAACTAGATATTCATTATTTTGATGTCTACTTTATTAGTTATTATTACATATTTCTATGCCTTCCATTGTGGCTGGTCTTTTAGAGAATATTTTCACATCTTGAGAGTGCTTATGCTTATTTTAGTGACACTGTGGCTACCCTGCAAAGCTTTGCCGCTTATGTTGCACTATAACATTTGCACTACAACTACATTTACTCAGTAACTGGATACCTTTGCAAAAGCTTTAGAGTAACTGACTGATGTCAGCATGATTCCCTTATAGTATGGGCAGAGGGGCACAGCTGGTAAATGTGTGCAAGCCTTTCCCAATACTGTGTGGGCATGAAAATCAAACAACCAAGTGTGGGTGTGTCAGCAATGTACAACTGGGACACAGTTCTCCAAAGTGGCAGTGTGGAGTCTTGTTTGGAGTCTGGAGAGAAACACAGAGTCCATTCCCAGGTCTGGAGGTGGAATACCAGTCCAGTTGCTTATCTATGCTTTTAAAAAAAATAATGCAGTCTGTTCCTTCCAGCTTTTGTGTTACAGCTGAAAATCTCAGGTTTTCCCTACATGCTCTGTCCTGCACTTCTATTACTTTTGGAAAATCCCCACCTAAGCTGTCTCATATTCAGCCAGTGCTATCTTCATTTAAAACCCTGCATTTTTGCAGCTTTATCACCTCATCTGAATATCTGTTTACAGCTTCTTCCATTTTTAAGGCCTTTTATTGTTTGTGTTGATATACTCTATCAGTCCATTGTTTATTTTACAGGTCTGTGTGCAGTTCTCTTATATGTTCCTGTAGGTTGCTGGAAGTCATGTCTAGAGGTTTCATTGCTTTTTGTGGAGCAGCTGCGGAACTTTCCACAGTCTCTGTATCTTCTTCACTCTTTGTAGCCGATTATTTTCCAGAGGCTCTGTATTTCTCTTTTCCTGGCATCCAGATAGTACACTTACTCACCAGATACTGGTATTTACCCAAAATTATAAGTCTACTGGCCTTCTCTGCTGAGTTTCTGTTTTCATAGTGGGAGACCTGGAGTTAAGCTGCTACTCAATGTGCAGCCATCTTGGAAGTCCAACTTAAATGCTTTCTGTTGAAATTTGGGAAACAAAGGAAGTGGGGGATAAGCATAAAAGACACTGGATGGCCAAATGTGGAATACAGCATATATCACTGACTCCTCCTGAGGGGGGTCAGGGCAAAATACCTGTTGTCCTTGTTGCTGTGGGGAGAAAAAAGAGGTCACAGCAAGGATGGCCCAAATGAGGGAAAAGTTTCTACACCACTGATTGAGAGACTACTCATGAGGTATTAAAATGGACCTGCTGAGCTTCTCCCCTGGTATGTTGGACTGCCCTGAATGTGCATTTCGGGTAGAAAGCGGTTGGAGGAGATTGCCTATTGCCACACTCTCATACCTTCTCAGCAAGGGGGGCAAGAGTGGGCTCCCCCTTGCTTGTTGATGCATCAGACTACAGACCTGTTGCTGATTTGATTCACAACAGTCCCTACAGGAAGAGCATCTTGAAATGTCTGCAAAGATTCAGCGATTGCTCTCATCTCCAGGTTGCTGATATGCGAACCTGTCTCTTGGGGGTACCATATGCATTCGACCATTCTTCCCAAGTAATGCTCACCAATTGGGAGGTTTCCATATTCAATGTGGCCATTGGGGGTGGTAAAACAAAGGATACACCTAGGTAAATGTGTTCTGACTGGATCCACCCCTGAATGTGGTGTTTGCAGATTGTTGAGAGCTTGAAGAGAAGAGATAGGGGTTCTCAAAGAATAGACTATTGAGCAACTAGACTCCACTGAAGGATATGTATTAAAGTCATGTGCTAAAGGAAGTAGAACATTCGTTGCTGCCCTGCACCCTAAAGCATGAATAATTTAGTTTTTTGAAGTAAAACTTCTTATGGATCGTTTAGCCAGAAGTGAGTCAAAAGTGAAATGGAAGCACATAAGTCTGACTCCACCTGTAGGGCTGAGTTTGAGTTCCGTACTCTACTTCAGCTTTTCAAATGCACACACATATGCACACACTTTAGTTTTTCAAACAGACACACACTAATGATTGTCACCTTAAATAAAGAAAAAAAGCTAAAACCTGTTTTCCCGCAAAATGTCAAACACTTGCCCATAACTTTACAGGACACAACCAACAAAATCAGGCCAGTCCTGCGAACCCCTTCCCCGACAACTAACAATTTCCACACAACAGAAGTGAATGGGCAGCTACCTATACTGTAAGGCCAGAGTTTTAAGTAATAAAACAAACAATGCAAACTATAAAATTAAAAACAAAACAGAATGCCATGCTTGTGATTACTACTAGTAACACACCAACACTACTGGATTGCAACCTAAGTCCTGCTTGAGTATTTCAGTGAAAATACAAACTAACAGTTGAATGAACAGGAAGCTTCAGAGCAAATCGAATGCATTTGCTTTGAAATCAGAGCTCAGCTTATTTTGGTGAGTACTTTGGGAGACTAGCAAATTCATTGCTTATGTGATTGGTTTAACATGTAGTAGGGGATACACCCTCTTTTGTGTAAACTACTTTCTTTAATCACGGTTATAAGTATTTTCTTCAAATGTGTAATATATATATATTTTCTCCATGTGGTTATGGGGTAGACCAGAGGCATTACTACTGAAGAAGAACAGGACCTTTCTTATTTGTCCCACATCTCTTGCTTTGCCTATGTTAGATCCACTATTCCATTGAAAGGAGGATGTTGCCACTCTCTTTACATGTGCTGGGTGTAGCCAAATAAAATGGATGGCTTGTCAGTATTTCATGGTATTATGGTGTTAACCTGTCTTGTGCATTAGTCAGTGAGAACTGCTCAAGAATCATAGAGATAAAATTAATGCTGTAAAGGCTGGCTAACGATGTCATGTTTTGCAAAGCTAACAGGTAAGTTATTAAATGGTTTTTGTCAACTATCCCAGGGGTGCTGACTGAGCTAGGGTGACAAGTGCTATTCATACCTCTCATCCTCAGAAATCTGGACAAAGACATACCTTATGGGGGACAAAGGGCCAAAAATAGGGGCATTTTTGTAATATTTTTAATTATTTTTAATTATTGCTCTTACAAACTTAGAAATTTAGAAAGTAAATGGATAAAAAAAAATATGTGCATGGCCGCCACATGTTAGAAGTGAAAATTCTATAATGAATTGCGAAAATGTACTTATATGGAAAACCGTGTGTGTATGTTCATTTCCACATTCCATTACAGAAGTTTCACTTATAACATGTGTAGCAGCCATGCACAAACATCTTTTTTTCCAGATATCTTGACTTCTTCTCTTGTAGACTGTTTTATATTTCTACTGTATTATTTACATTGTTATGTATGTACAGTTAGTTCTGTACTTAGCATAAGTCATGTATCTGACATTTTCTGTACTTAGTGTTATTTCTGCTTTACAGTTGCTCTGTATGCAGCTTTTCTCTCCAGGCCTCCAATGAAAAAGGGCACATGCTCATTCTGACATACCCAGTTAACAAATGTCAAAGTAAAATAAAATGCATAAGTAAAATTACTTTGCCTGGAGGACACAGATGGGATAGAATCAGAAGAACCTGAGATCTGAATGCATTTATGCAATGAGTAGACAAAGAGGCAATTTGCATTGTTGCATTCACATGTGCACCAATACAATCCAGGATCTGTACTGGTGTCAGATTTGATCTGGCATACTTGAGTATTTTCAACAGTAAGTGACAAATGGGGAGCAAATAGTCTATGGATTGCTGTATGAGATGCATGGTAGGGCTGGTGAGAAAGCACCAGAAGAAGCCACAGCTCTAGTTGAATCAGCCTTCATATAAGAAGCAAGACTCTTGCCATGAAATGTGCAATAAAAATAAAAAGCTTTTGAAATCCAATAATAAATACTTGACTTGGATACAGCTAATCCTAATGACCTATGATGAAAAGCAACAAACTGATCAGATTTTCTAATACCCTTACTGTTATTCCAATAAAATCGGAGCTGCCTATGCACATCCAAAGTATGTAGCATCCTCTCTCGAGCAGGTTGTGTAGGAGGAAAAAAGTAGGAAAACTAATAGACTGATTAAATTACAACTCATTAACCACCTTATGCATAAAAGAAGGCTTAGTATGTAAAGACACCTTGTCATTATGAAATACTACAAAAAGAGAACAAGCCATAAGGGCATGTACGTCAGACATCTGTTTGACAGAAGTAAGAGCCCACAGCATAATTGTCTTCCAAGAACAATGCTTCAAAGAAGCTGAAGCAGCAGGTTATGAAGGATCCAGATTCAACTTCTCCAAAACAAAATTAAGATCCCAGGGAGGAGGAACAAGCTTCCTGGGAGGTCTCCTATGAAGGACACCTTTTAGAAATTGTTTAGCCTGAAAGGTACAAGTTGAAGGAGGAGATAATGGCAGACAAGCAAATATAGCTGATAATGGGGCCTTAACTGAGTAATAGGCCAAACCAGCATTTAACAACTCATAGAAATAAGAGAGAAACTAAAGAACATCCATGGTAAGTGGGTCCAGATTACAAGAAAGACACTGAAAAGAAAACCACTTCCATTTAGATAAGAAGGATTTCCTAGTACAGGGCTTCCTGCCCTACTGCAGGAGCCACAGCATGTCCTCAAAAATAGATGTTTATGTCAAAATTAGATGTTTATGAGGAATCAGATTACTATCACCAACAGTGTCAATTGAAGAGTGGACAGGTGGGGATGGAGGAGAGATCCTATGTCTTGCATGAGAAGATCCAACCTGTGAAGTAACTACTGATGATTGTCCCTGGCTAAATGAAGAGGAAGGGGGAACCAATGCTATCAGGGTCAAAAGGGAGTCCCCAAGATTTTGGGAGCATTATGTTCTGTTTTGAGAAGGACTTTTCAAATGAGAGGAAGGGCAGGAAATGCATACAGAAACATCCAGTTCCCAGAAAATTAGACAGCATCCCACTTCCACACCACAGGACCCAGGACTATGGCACAAAACAAAGAAAGATGTGTGTTCAGAGGAAAGGCAAACAGAACTACTTCTGGATTACACCACTGGTTGACAATGTCCAGAAACACATCCCTGTGAAGCCTCCATTCCTGGGATTGAGATAAGGCCCTGCTCAGTATCTGCTACAATGTTTGCTCTGAGGGGATATGAACTGCCAGAAGAGTCACATGATGCCTGACAACAACATCCCAAATTGGAAGTGTCATCTGGCAAAGAAGCTAAGACATTGTTCCTCCATCTTTGTTTACATACCACATCACTGGTATTGTTTGTGAATACCTTGACAGTCCCTGTAGAAAAAAGAGGATGAAAGGCCTGCAGAGTCAGCATGACAGCTCATATCTCTTTTGACACTGATGTGCTCCTAATGCTGAAGAGATGATCACCCTCTTTGTACTTCTTGGGAGGCAAAAGCAGCTCCCCATCCCATGTTTGAAGCCTCTGAAAATAGTTCCTGAGCTGAAAGAGGAGGTTGAATCCACCAGAGAAGTTCCTTCTTCAGACAAGGAACAACAGAAACAACAAAGTCTGAAGGATGAGCATGTTGAAACCACACTGACTTCAGAAACAACTGATACTTTCTCATATGGAGTCTGGTCAGAAGGAATATAGGAACGGTGGCTGCCATAAACCCCATAACTCTCAGAAACTGCCAGAGGAAGAAGAGTTTGGCATTAAATAAGTAAGTATAAGAACTCTCAAAATTTGAATATTTTCTAAAAAGACTTGCCACAATAAAAGGTTTAAATATATTTAACAATAAATAAAAGACATGAAAATACTAAATATATATGTGCAGTACACACAGAGTTCTCTTCACAATAAATATTGAAATAATCATTGAACAGTCTTAGGCAGCAAAGAAAAACAGATATAAATTAATCTTGCTAAATATTCTTGAATGATCTAAAGAATGCTGTTTTCTAACAACTTACTCAAGAGCAAGCAAGGCAGATGATGTTGGATAATCCTTCTGGTGTCAGGCCCCAATACAGACTACTCTGTAGTTCTGTAGTCAATGATTTCCCCTAGTAATATCTAAAATATAATATCCAGGATGGCTAAACAGAATGACCACATCTCTGCTCACATGACTCTAGGTTCCCACTGTATTCCTTTTGAAGTTTAGACAGGATTTCTGCACCCTCATGTGAAAAGTACAGTTGTGTAGACTTACCATAAATGTAGATGTTCAAGTGTATTCACTGTTGCAGTCATCACACTTGGGTTATCCTGCCAGGGGTAGCCCTCAGTTGGCCCGAATACCAGAGGCTTAGTATTTCTGAGTTGGTTGCTGTCACTCCAAGTCTGACATCAGGTCATCACTGTTATAAAAACAGATAGCCAATGTCATCACATCAGTTTTTCTTACCCCAAATGTCAGGAGTCCCCAATAGGGAGCTAAGTTATGGTGGAGTAACACCACCAGTAGAAAGTAAATACCAATAGCCCTGTAGGGGTGAGGAAGAGAGAGAGAGAGAGAGACAAGGGGGGCTAGAGGGAGGGAAACCAGGACTGCAACAGTGAATACACTTGAACATCTACATTTATGGTAAGTGTACACAACTGTATATGTTCTTTGTGTTTCATTGTTGCAGTCATCACACTTGGGTTGATTCTCAAAGCTGAGGAAAGGTTGGAGGCAGTCAAGAAGAGTTCAGGCTGGCTAGTATACTCCGCAGGACTGCGGTTGCAAAGCCTGCCATGGATTTTGAAAAGATAGGTAGGTGGTAATGCTTGGTGAAGGTATGAACAGAACTCCATGTTGCAGCTTTCAGGATGTCCCTGGTAGGGACCCCTCTGAGAAAGGCTATAGAGGTTGAAGTTGTCCTAGTAGGCAGTGGTCTGACCGCCTGTGGGGGTGGTTTCCCATGGTTTTGCAATATAAATGGATGCAGTGTGCTATTCATTTGAAGATGGTTTGTTTTGATATGGCTTTGGCCTCTGCCCCTGGTGCAAAGCTGACTAGTAACTGGTCAGATTTCCTAAAGGGCTTAGTCCTATCCAGATAGAGTCTGAGCTGCCTGTGCACATCTAAAGTGTGCGGGATCCTTTCCCTCTTATTTAGAGGTTTAGGGAAAAAAGGTGGACAAATGAATCGATTGGCTGAGAGCCACACTGGACACCACTTTAGGCATGAAAGTTGGGTTAGTCCTGAGGGAGACCCTGTCACCATGAAAAATGATGAAAGGTCCCACAGCCATAAGTGCTTGTAGCTCAGACACTCTTCTAGCTGAAGTGATGGCCAGAAGCAAGGCTGTTTTCCAAGAGAGGAATTTTAACTCTGCTGAAGCTGCAGGCTCAAGGGGGGTGAGCTTTTCCAACACAAAGTTAAGATCCCAAGCCAGGGTAGGGGCTCTTCTTGGTGGCCTTAAGTTGTTAGCTCCTCTCAGGAACTGTTTGATGAGAGGGTGTGAGAAGAGAGGTGGTTCAGTGCTGTAATGTGCAGAGATGGCAGAGGCATGGATTTGAATGGAAGAGTAGGATAGGTCCCTGTGGAGTAGTTCTGCTAGGTAATCCAGGATGAGAGGTAAGGAGAGCTGTGCTGGGTCAGCTCCTTTAGTCTGGATCCAGGAACAATACCTTTTCCACTTGTCAGCATAGGATTTTATAGTACTGGGTCATCTGGCTTCACATATGACATCCAGGACCTGTTTGCTTAGGCTGGCCACTGGAGGAGAAGTCAAGGAATAAGCCAGGCTGCTAGGTTCAGGGTCTGCAACTGTGGATGCAAGAACTCTCCCTCCTGCTGAATCAGGAGATTTGGAATCTGGGGGAGGTGCCATGGAGACAACAGAGACAGACTGCGCACTCTGGTAAGAAGAGGTAGAGGAGGAAATGCATAGATTGAGAGGTTTTCCCATTAGAAGGATAGAGCATCCACTTTTCAGGCCTTGCTGTGAGGTTCCCTAGTGCAGAATTTGCTGAGCTGGTGGTTGTATGGGGAGGCAAATAGGTCCACCCTCAGGTACCCCATTTTTGGGTCACAAGGTTGAAGGTGTTGTGGTTTAATTGCCACTCGTGTGGGTTTAAGAGGTTTCCGTTTAAGTTATCTGCCAAAGAGTTTTGGTTGCCTGGCAGGAATTGAGCTTGCAGATGAATATGCATGGCTGAGGCCGTGTTTCAAAGGGTCATGGCTAGCCTGAAGAGTGGGTAAGAGTGAGTTCCCTTTGCTTGTTGATGTGCCATATTACTTTAGTGTTGTTGGTTTTGATTAGTAGAGGCCCTGGAGACAGCAGGGATCTGAAAGTTGTCAGAGCATGCTGAACAGTTAGCATCTCTTTTTGGTTGATGTGCAGATGAATTTGGTTTGGGCTCCAGTGGCTCTGAATGCACCTGCCATCCAGGTGAACACCCCAGGCATAGTCTGATGCATCTGTGGGGTTGTTAAAAGGGAAGTCCCTTGTTGTGGTTGCATGCTGCTGCTCACCAAAGAAAATCTTTCCTTAGACAAGGTATCATAGGTATAATAGTTTCCAGATCCTGAGAATGTTGGCACCAAAGGCTTTTTAAGTACCACTGAAGTTTCCTCGTATGCAGTCTGGCATATGGAATTAGAATGCAGGAGGCCATGAACCCTAGAGCTTGCAGGATTTTCCTTGCAGATAACTGGTTCTGGTGGCCAGTAGAGAGAAGTAGCCTGTCAGATAGGCTTGTTTTTCTGGAGTTGGAAATGCCATCTGGAATGCTGTGTCCAGGCTTGCTCCCAGGAATACAATTTTTTGACTGGGGACTAGTTTGGATTTCTTTTCATTGATAATGTACCCCAGTGAGGTTAGTAGGTCCTTTACAAATGTCAGGTGCTGTAACAGTTTTTCCTGACTGCATGAATCAGGCAGTCATCCAAGTAAGGGTAAATCTGAATATTTATTTGTCTGCAAAAAGCAATGGCTGGAGCTAGGCATTTTGTGAAAACTCTGGGAGCAGTGGATAAGCCAAAGGGAAGTGCAGAGAACTGATAATGCATAGATCCTGCCCTGAAACATAGATATTTTCTGCAAGAATCTCTGACTGAGATATGCAGATGGGCCTCTTTGAGGTCTAGAGTGACTAACCAGGCATCTTTGGACAGCATAGGGAGAAGCTGCTGTAGTGTGAGCATTTTGAATTTTGGTACCACCATGAAGGTGTTTAGAATAGATAGGTCTAAGATTGGGCACCAGGTGCCCTCTTTTCTGGGTACCAGAAAAAGTCTGGAATAGAAACCTTGGCCTATCTGCTCTGCAGGAACAGGCTGAATTGCCTTCATGGAGAGCAGGGAATGAACTTGGTTTTGTGCCTCTGCCCACTGGTTTGGAGGAAGATCTGGGAATCCCTTTGGGGTTGGCAGTGTGTAGAAATAAAATTTGTACCTCTGGGACACTATGTTGAGAACCCATTGATCGTTGGTGATGGAGGCCCAGTTTTTTGCATGGGATGCAAGTTTTCCTCCTAGGGGCAAGAGCAGATAGATGGGCAGAGGTGAGAGGTCATTGTGAATTCTTTCCATAAGGGGGTGTCTTAGCACTCCCTGGTTTAAAAGTGGAGGTACTACATTGCTTAGATCTCTGCATACCCTGAGACTGCTGTCTGGGGGGTTTGTTTCCCCTAGGTCTAGTCTACAGTGGCCTTGAGGGGGCTGGAAAGGAGTAATGTTTTGAGGGGCAATGCCTACTGAATCTTGGAGGCTGAACTTGCAAAAAGTCTTTAACTGTCTGCATAGACTTAGCTTTTTCTTCCATCTTTTTTAAAACCTCTTCTGCTTTGGTGCCAAACAGATTGTCTTTGTTCAGTGGTGCGTCCAATAATTTTGATGTGACATGATCTGGGAAGGTCTGTTCCTTAAGCCAAGCATGCCTTCTAAGTACAGAACCTGTGACTGCTGCCTTGCCGGATGCTTCTAGGACGTCAGACCCACATTGCAGGGTATCCCTACTGATTTGGCTTGCAGAATGCATAAGTTCCTGTAAATCTTTATTTTCTGCACAGTCAGGGAAGGTAGATAATTTTTGTTTAATGAGTTCCATGGTATGTTGCTGGCATATCAGCATATGAAACTGACAATGTAATGCTGTAATGGCAAGAGTTGCAGAGGTATATACTTTCTTACCTATCTGTCTAAGGCTCGAGAATCCCTATACGAGGGGGTGGAATTCTTAGCTGTGGTTGCTTTTAGTCCTTTAGGCCCTTGGGTGATGATCTGGGTCAGCAGTAGGATTGTTGAAAAGAAATTTGTGTGAGTCAGGGACTCTGTAATACCTGTCAGGTTTCCTGGGAGCAGGAGGTAAAATATCAAGAGTTGGACTGGATTCCATAAAGACATCATCCACAACATCCAGAACAGGAGGGATAGCTAAGGGTCTGTGCTGTGGTAAATCTAAAATTCCCTGAGTCTCTTTTTGGACTGAGGAAAATCCTGGCATTCCCAATGGAAGTGCTCTCTCAAAGTATGTAGGTTTTCACCAAAAGAATCCACAGGCACCACCAGGAATGAATACCAAAGCCCAAATGAAAAAACACAGCTTTAATGAAAATGAACTGAAAACACATACACTGTTAACATTGATGTTCGTAACTGATACATTTTTGTTTAAAGGCACTTCCACAGATGCGGACTGACATCCAAAACCTCTCCATTTGTACTTGTTCTACACTATCAATTAATTAATTAACCAATTGAATTTTCTAAAAAAACAAGATCCTTATTCCTTAAAAACTAGTGAAATGCTAGTAAAGTGACTGTGGATATAATGACAAGCATATTTTTATATATATGAAAGGAAAATAAGACATAAATGACTAACTTCTTGGTCATATTAAAAGCCATATACTCAGGATACTTTTACTTAAAACTAAAAACTCTTTAAAATACATGTCTTCTTTTCTTGAAACTATTTTAAACAAATGTATAATGTCCATAAAAGATGAACTTGAAGCTCCCTCTAGTGTCCATTCCAGTGGATTATTAGACTGAGAGCGAATTTAAGGCATGGTTTGAATGATTCTGTACCACTCAGACCTACTTTGAAAGCCAGACCACTATGAAGGAAATGAGTGGTTGGCTATACATTATACGCTACCTTCATCAAATATTTAGTATGATGCCTATGTGTATCTCTTTATTAGATATACATATATGTTTTTTTTTATTTTTATGCCATTTTATGATCAAATTTATGTTTGTTTTTGCTCTTAAAATGATGCATTTTTATATATGTATCTGTTTTAAATGATGTTGGAATGAATGCTAGGAATTGTACCTTTAAGCTGTAATTTGTCTTACCATGTGACTTCAATTTAATAGTTAAATATGGTGCCTTAGTCATTTACTTTTTGTATCACACCTGAAGAAGCATTTGGTGAAAGCGCTTGTGTGTTTTATTAAAAAACTGCCTGTGAACCTGGAGCTTTGCTTGTGTTGGTTGTTTCTTATCCTAGGATTTCTGTTTTTTTACTACGGAGGTATCTGGGGAGTAGTGGCTGTTGTTTTTTCAGATATTTTTTTAATATATTTAACATATTTAACATATATATTTATATTTTTATTCATTGGAATTTGTATATGAAATCAGAATGAGTTTTAATTTCCCACCAATGTAATGCAAAACCACTAAGCAATATATGGTTGTATTCTGCTGTTAGAATGTGTTTATTAGAATGGACACTAGAGGGAGCTTCAAGTTAATCTTTTATGGACATTATGCATTTGTTTAAAATAGTTTCAAGAAAAGAATACATGTATTTTTAAGAGTTTTTAGTTTTAAGAAAAAGTATCCTGAGTATATGGCTTTTAATATGACCAAGTAGTTAGTCATTTATGTCTTATTTTCCTTATATATATATATATATATATATATATATATATATATATATATATATATAAGGTTCTACCTGACTTCGTCGACAGCGCAGAAGACCGACATCGGAATCCGGAGCTCCAGAAGATCGAAATCGAAGAAGACCGACGCGAATCGCGAGTGGCAGAACATCGACAATGCAGAAGACCGACACGACGGATGACAACACCAACGCCGAGGATGCCGACATGGGGAAAGGCTGTGTGAGTATGCGGTAGTGACGGACGTTAGGGTGCGAGGCAGGTAAGTGTGGAGATTGGCGGTCTGTGGGGATAGGGGTGGGTTAAGTGAGTTAGGGTTAGGGAGATAGGGGTGGGTTAAGTGAGTTAGGGTTAGGGAGGGATAGGGGTGGGTTAAGTGAGTTAGGGTTAGGGAGCGATAGGGGTGGGTTAAGTGAGTTAGGGTTAGGGAGCGATAGGGCGTTAAGTGAGTTAGGGTTAGGAGCGGGTAGGTAAGTGTGATAGTGACGGACCTTAGGGTTAGTAAGGTTTAGTGTGGGCTTGTAAGGATTTTGGTGTGCTTGTGTTGTGTGTGTGGTTTGTGGAATGGGGATGTGTTTTGTTTTTAATTGTTATTGTGGTGTGTGCAGTGTATGGGGTTTCGTGTTTGTGTACCGTCGGTTATTTCGTTGTCGGTTATGTGTGGTTTCGTGTTTATGGACTGTCGAATATGTGGTGTCGGTGATGTGGTTGTCGGTGTTGTGTGGTTTCGACTATGTCAGGTAGAACCATATATAAAGATGTTTATGTCATTATATGCACTTAGTTACTTTACTAGCATTTCACTAGTTTTTAAGGAATAAGGATCTTGTTTTTTTAGAAAATTCAATTGGTTAATTAATTAATTGATAGTGTAGAGCAAGTACAAATGGAGAGGTTTTGGATGTCAGTCCGCATCTGTGGAAGTGCCTTTAAACGAAAACGTATCAGTTACGAACATTAATGTTAACAGTGTATGCGTTTTCAGTTCGTTTTTATTAAAGCTGTGTTTTTACATTTGGACTTTGGTATTCGTTCCTGATGGTGCCTGTGGATATTTACAAGTTCTTTTTGGTACCTTGGTGATCTTTCTTTTTTTTGGAGTTTTACAAGTTTTATTCACTATGGAGGTGAATACCAGTTCGGATGTCGAAGACAGAGGAAGTAGGGAGGAGCTTGGCCAAGCCAGGAAGCTGGTCGGCCAATTGACACAGCTAAATGACTTGCTTACTCCTCTCAGCCAATCGATGGTCGAGATTTTGACAAGAATGCAAAGGGGCCAGTCCGAGGAAACATCAGCTGTAAGAGAAACCAGACGGCGTGAATACAGACCTGGTGAGGGTGTTCCTGGCTCTAATGGAGATGTTTCCAACAAGGATGTGGATTTTTTACAAACCACCTTCGCTTTAAGGGGCTCCGAAGGAGACCTGGCATCTAAAGAAAAAGGATTTACTTTGGTTCCAGAAGGGCAGAAAGGGAGGACATTTTCTAATACAGTCAAATGTAAAATAATGGACTTCAAAGACTGGCTGCAGGTTAGTTTCTCTAAAGAGTTTAAAGAGAAAGCAGCTAAACCTGGGCCTGTCACTGATACTTATGAAAACAATGTGAATAAATTATATAGACTTATTGAGAGATTAAAAAGTTTGGACATTGAAAATTCATATTTAAAAGAATGTATATCTAAAAGTATTGTTCCTAAAGGGCTTAGGGTATATAAATACCCAAATAATGTTAAGCCTGGCAGTATTTTTCACAAAGAACTGGTTGAAATATTTAATTGATGCGAACTTGACATTTTAAAAAGTATTATAGATGAAAATGATAGAATTAGAAAAGATTTGGTTAAAGAAATTGACATGTTGAATGAAAGTGTGGTTAATGACTTACTGCATACTATTCCAACTGAGAGAACTAAATATGATGACATTAGGAGGGATATAGAAGCCCATTGTAATGAGTTAGTCACAAGGAAAATTAAAAAACTGGAAAGGGACACTAAGGAATATGCCAGTAATACAAGTTACCCTGACCCCAGAGGCAGAGTAAGGTTTTGGGAGATGGGAAATAAGATGACTGAGGAAGTTAATGAGATGCCTAGGGTAGGACAACAAGTAGGTGATCTTGATGATTTCACTGACCAAGAGCACCCTCCCCTCCCGAGAAGATTGGAAAGAATATTGAAACAGGAATGATCAAGTATACCAGCAGTACCAAAATTTTTGGAGGGGCAGAGGAAGGAGGAGGGGGAGATACTAAGCAATAGTTGTATCACCCACCCTGACTTGGATAGTGACATTATTAAACAGGATGTAGGAAACCCATACAGATTCATAAAGGGAGATTTCAGTATATACAATTTTAGCCATGTGACGTTAGAAAAAGAACATTTTAGTCTTTTCTCTAAGGGGCTGAAATATATACCCTCCAGAAAAGTGGATTTGACAAAAATTCTTTTGGACATAAAAATGTTTACTAGGAAGATCAATTTTGAACTCATATTTAGTGACAATAGGAACCTGGAGCTTGGTGGACTAAGGAGAAGAAGTGTCTACAACTCACCTTTATACCCCCAAATTAAAAATTTTGAAACTGTGGTGGAAAGTGAGGTCAGAAAAAACTTCCATAAAGTAAAATACAAGAATAATTTGCAAGAGGATGAGAGAAAAGTTTTAAATGAGTTAAGGCAAGACAAAAATCTAAGAGTAATGAAACCTGAAAAAGGGGGTGGGATAGTGCTAATGGACTGCTTAACATATGAAGGGAAAATGAATAATATTTTAAGAGATTCTTCTAGATACTCTGTGGTGTCTAAGAATGATGTTAACATCACCTATAGGAGAACAGACATGGCACTAGAAGACCTTCAACTGGATGGTTTAATAGATGCAAAGACTTCTGAGTTTTTGAAAGCTGAGAAACCAAGAATCTCTACAATGCTCGGGATCCCTAAAGTACATAAAAATGGAAGGGCCTCACTACTCAGACCCATAGTGTCAGCAGAAGGGTTGAAAACTTTACCTCTAGTGAAGTATGTTGACAGTAAATTAAAAGCATTATGGTTAAAAAAGAAGAACATTTTAAGAGATTCTTGGGATTTTTAAGATGTCTCAAAAAAGAATTGTTTTGTGATAGCATTTCTTTCTTAACAATTGATGTAGTTGATTTATTTTCGTGTATCAATTATTAAGAGGGCCTTCCTGTCTGTTTTCCTGTCTATTTTGGATTAAAGCTGGAGTTTTTACATCATATACCTTTGGATTTTTTCATTTGGTGATTGGTTCCTGCTAACGCTGTGGTTTACCTTTGTTCAAGATTATTTTCAGCATCTTTCTGAACCTACGCTCTAACCTGCCACAGTTGTGGACATTGTATTCTGATTATTTCTATTTTATTTACTTCTGTGTGCAGGAGCAGGACATTTGTTTATTCTTTTTATACATATGGCTGATATAGAGCTAGAATATGTTCCAAGAGGTGAACACCGTGGAATTGATGATCAAAGAGGTGAATACCGAAAAAACGAAGCCTTAGAAGCAAGATTTCAGCTATATTTGAAAGATAACACTAACACTTCCTGGTTTTTCGATAGTGAGGCTGCTAATGATGACGCCATACATGCCTTCGTTGACTCTGATAAACTGCATACTCTGATGGAAGAGATTGAAAGAAGCTTTATGAAATTAAAGCGCCTACAGACACAAAGAATGCACTTTCAGTTCTGCTTAGATCGTAATATAATTCCTAGAGGCTTACGCGTTTTTACGATGCCTAGCCAAGGAAGGGAATATCCGGATCTTTTAGCAGAATGGCAGCGACTTAACATAGAGGTAAGTCGCAAGTATTTAAACCTTCTGATAGACTTTTTTCGCCC
This sequence comes from Protopterus annectens, assembly GCF_019279795.1. Classification (NCBI taxonomy): domain Eukaryota; kingdom Metazoa; phylum Chordata; order Ceratodontiformes; family Protopteridae; genus Protopterus; species Protopterus annectens. The sequence continues at coordinate 1,859,413,164 of NC_056741.1, forward strand.
AATAGAGGCAAAACTAACAGAAGACATTAATACCAAACAGCGACTGCTGTTCACAGACTTTCCTGCTGAAATTGTGCAGCCATTATTTGAAAATTTACTGGACAGTGTCTTAGCCTTTGAAAGGAAACTCTTGCAGCAGAAACGCCACAAGACCACCAGGGACATTAATGATTTCAAAAAAGGCCATGTCTTTATGTGGCCTAAGTACAATCAAGGGTCTGCAATAGATACATTAATGGAACATAATAATAATCCCTTGCATTTAAATGCTCAAAAACAGGATGCACCTGCTCATAAGAACTTACAAAATAGAGTTAACTTGCCTACTAACACTGCAAGTAAAAATTGTGTGGTTAATATTAATAGAGCTGATGAAATTTGTGAGCATGATTTAGACACAGCTAGTATTGATTCGAATGTAACTCATACTGATAATAATTTGATACATAGCAATATATCTAAGAATGTTGTGAATGCTGCTAATACTGACCATAGTAAAGATTCAGTTGATGTTATACATCTTGTACATTCTGGTGAAACTGTGGATACTAACTTATACCCAGATGTGCAGATTGTTAAGAATAAATCAGTTCAATCTAAGCAAAATAGTGATGTCGTAGTTAGACCTAAAACAACTATAAATTCTAAAGGGCTAGTCCCTGATGAACAACTCCAGTTGTCTTTTCCCCTGCCAGTGAGAACAGAGAAGGGCCCATACAGATCACGTTCCATGAGCAGGGGGAGACAGAAGAGGAAGTTATCAGAGGAATATGTACCTCAGAAGACATTCAAAAAGATGTGGACAAACAAACGCTAATCCACAATTTGTCTAATATTATACTGACACATGATGACATGACATTACTTAGTAAAGGACTGAACTTCATTCCTAGATGTCAAAGTCAATTAGTTGACACTATTTTAGATCTTAAATTATTCTGTAGAAATATTATGCTTAAATTAATATATAAAGACTGTAATAGTAACTTAAATAATAAGGAAATGCATAAATTCAAGAATTTAAGTGAATTTATACCATCAAATCATCCTTTAGTGGAAGCCTATATGAAACTTACTGAAGAAGAGTTACACATTTATCACAGTAGTAAAAAAACAGCTAGAAAAAGAGACAATTTAACATTTAAAGAAAGATTAAGTCTCAGGAAACTACAGAATAACCCTGATATTATAGTAAGACCTGCGGATAAAGGGGGTAAAATTGTTGTTATGAACATGTCTGATTACATAGAGAAAATGGAAAATATGTTAAATGATGACTTTTACATATCCGCTTCTATGCAGAATGTACAACATACTATTAAATATGTGCATGAGACAATTAATGACATCTTTAAGAGTAATTTAATAAATAAAGACCTATTTGGTTATCTTATTATTTCATCTCCAGTCATACCAGTCATATATGGACAACCCAAAATACATAAAGACCCACTCAACCCTCCTATGAGACCCATATTCTCAGGTCGGAATTGGGTAACAGAACATCTTTCTGTTTATGTTGAAAAACATCTCAGGTCTGTATTGAATACTAATATGATGGTATTGAGAGACTCTAAACAATTTTTAATTGATTTTTATGAATGTCATTACAATTACAATGGAGTAAATTTTCATCACTTTTGATGTAAAATCTCTTTTTACTGTAATTCCCAATGAACTGGGATTAAGTTATATTACAGAATATTTGAAGCAACACAGTGACTATTCTGCTGTATCCATTGACTTGATTGTGCATTTTTTAGAGCTAGTACTGGAGAATAACTTCTTTATGTTTATGAACAACATCTTGTGCCAATAGCTACGCAAACATGTTTCTTGCATATTGGGAAGAACATGTCCTATTCTGTAATGATATGTTTAGACAACATGTGATATTCTATCGACGTTTTGTCGACGATTTGTTTTTACTATGGAAAGGCTCTTTGGATGAACTTCAATCTATGTATACTATAATGAATGATCTTACATCATATCTTGAATTTACTATGCACTATTCATTGTATAAAATTGAATTTTTAGATTTATACATTGAGAGGCTAGATAACAATCTCATTAATACTGGGGTACATCGGAAGTCATGCTATACAAATACCCTTCTTTATAGATCTAGTATGCATCCGCATTATGTTTTTAAAAATATTATGAGAGGCCAAGCTATTAGAGCCTCTTGGCTGAACCCGTTAGATGAAGGCTTTGAAAGTGAATTAATGGGCCTTAAAGGTAGATTAACTGACAGAGGATATAATACTACTGAAATTAATCTAGAACTAAATGATGTATACCAATTACGTTCCTCAAAGGCAGAACCTTATTTTGGGCCTAGAAATTTTAATGATAATTTTGATAGAAGTATGAAGCATAAAGAACATTTTAAATTCTCTACATATTATTCTTCTGATTATTCGGAGCTTAGGGAAGTGATTGGTAAATACTGGGACATTCTACATGTAGATAATGATCTCAAGCAGATTGTTGGGGATGACCCTAAATTTCTATATAGAAATAAGAATAATTTAAAAGAAGGCTTTGCTATCCTCGTCTAGCTGTAAAGATAAACATGAAGGTTACACTAAGCCATGTGGCAACTGTAATTTTGTTCACTTATTGACAGTACAATGCATTTCTTTCATCCTGATTTGCAAACAACATTTAATATATATGCCCAAGCTGACTGTATGACATCACATGTCGTATATTTAGCTATCTGTCAATCATGTTCCTCATTCTCGTAGGCAAAACCAATGCCCACTGAGAGATCGAATGAGGGAGTATGTGTATCATATGAAAAAGGGCACGCTACATAATGCACTGGCTAAGCACTTTATAACTCATGATTCTGAGCACACATTTTTATTCAAAGTATTGGAAGTAATAGTCCCTAATCCAAGGGGAGGTGATATAAAAACCTATACTGAAGCAAAAGAAACAGAATGGATTATTCTGTTGAAAGCTGATAAAGACCATGGGCTGAATGAAAGAGCTTCAATTAAACCAAAATTGAGACAAAGGAGAAATATTAAATAATATGTGTTTTTATATGTTCATACTGTGTATTTTTATTTAGCACATTTTATTAAGCATGCTCTAAGCAATGTTTTTATGTGTTCACAAGTGCTTGAATTAGTATATATATATATATTTGATGATTTTATGCATTGTCTCTTTAAAAGCTATAATTAATAGATTGCTTAAGTACTTAATTAGTGCACTCAGAGAAGTATATATTACAGAGACTTTTATTGAGTATGTGTTGGATCTGAAGAAGCTACATAGTGAAAGCGCTTATCCTGTCTGTTTTCCTGTCTATTTTGGATTAAAGCTGGAGTTTTTACATCATATACCTTTGGATTTTTTCATTTGGTGATTGGTTCCTGCTAACGCTGTGGTTTACCTTTGTTCAAGATTATTTTCAGCATCTTTCTGAACCTACGCGCTAACCTGCCACAGTTGTGGACATTGTATTCTGATTATTTCTATATATGAAGATGGTTCACTTTCACACAACGAATGTACAGTGGTTATGCAACTTATTGACTTGGTATTGAAATATAATTTTATTTATTTTAAAGGAGAATTATTCCATCAGATAAAAGGGTTGGCGATGGGAGCAGCCTGTGCCCCCACATACGCAAATTTAGTCTTAGGACACCAACTAGAAAATATGGATACTAACAATGACTTAAATACATCATTAGCTATAGTTATGGAGAATAACAAGAACTTTAGTGCAGCATTTACTTTTACCTACTGCCCAGAAGCACAGGAAATCAGCAAAATAGTTAGGAAGTATTGGGCATGGTTATCACTGGACAAAGAGGTGATGCAAACTTCTAACTATGCCCCTACCATTACATACAGGAGAGGTACCAACATGAAAGAATTGTTAGAGAGAAAACCGAGAGTGGATAGAAGGAAGGGAGGGACAAAAAAATGTGGCTCATGTAGGTATTGCACCTACATGGAGCTAGCTGACAGCTTTACCATTAGGAAAGAAACCTTTTTTCTAAGAAACAGTTACAACTGTAACAGTAAAAGAGTTGTGTATTTAGCCCAGTGCAAACAATGTCCATCTTTTTATATAGGAAAGACGGACAGACGGTTGAAAGACAGAGTATATGAGCATATTTATGCCATTACTAAAAACAAAGAAGAAAATGCACTTGCAAGGCATTGTAGAGCACATATAGGCCATTCATTTACATTCATGGCCATTGACCAAGTTCAAGAAAATATTCACAACTTGATAAATGAAAATTTAATGAGATTAGAATTGGACGTGATTTATGAAATAAATTTTGGTTGCTGATTACTACTCGTGGATTTTATTAGGCATTGCTGGATATTACTGGAGGAAACTTCACCTCATGTGCTTGTGCTACCATACCTTTCTCTGCTTTTTACGTTGTTCTGACTGCTCGGTTTGTTTCTCAGTTTGTTTGAAAGGTTGGTAATTACGCACAGGGATGGACCATTCGAAGAAGGGGAGTGCCTCTCACAAGGCAACCTTACGCAACTGTTGGAACTGATTAACGCATGTTTAGATAAGCTGACAGAAAAGGTGGAAAACATGGGTTCTACAAACAAAAATGTTCTGGTTAACATTGACTCTTCCAGAACTGCCCGGAGCCCAGTTTTACAACAAAGGATACCTAGGGATAGAGTTCCAACAACTTTACGTGGAAAAACAGGTTTAGGTAACCCACCACCTGGAACTGATGATTCTTTTGATCCTGGGAACTGGCTGAATGAGGAATTAAACCTGGACATCTTAGAAGGCGCTACCCCAAGTCAAATTGAAAACACAAGTAAGTCGAGTTTAACAGAAAAGCTTAAACTGCTTGATATTAATTTATTCAAAATTAAAAAAACTCAATTAGAATTAAATTACTTGAATAAATGCATAAAAGAACAAATTGTACCAAAAGGCCTTAGACTTTTTTCATATCCTAATGGCCTGGAATCTGGGTCAGATTTTTTCATCGAATTAACTGGATTGTACAACAGACATGGACTGGAGATTTTGAAATGCATGGTTAAACACTATCAAATAGCATTAGAGGCCCTGACCACTGAAACTAAAAACTTGTAAAAAGAAATCAAAGATGATTTAGATTTTTTCCAGTATGAATATGAATTCAACAGGATTTTATCTAGCATAGCACAACAAATGGTAAAATTGAAAGCAATTAAAATTAAAAAATTGAACAGAGATTTGATGGCATACAGGGAAGGCTTGGCTTTCCCCAAACCCCCTGGCCCACAAAACGGAACTGGGAGACCAAAAAGAACAGGTACTCAGAACAAACCTGTTGACCAACTATGGGGCAATAACAATGGTAACAACTTCAATGGTCACAAGGGCAATTTTTTCTAAAAACCCTACCATAGACTTGGATTCTGAAATTACAGAATCTAATTACATAGTTGAAGAAACGGGCGACCTGGATGATAATCCTTATACTGTAGAGGACACTGAATGGCAACCACAAGGCCAAAAACAACAGCAAAAAAACTACAGGGAGGGAGGGAGACAACTGGAAAGTGAAACAACAGAGTGGACAGAAGAGACAATACAACACCCATAGTACCCACAAACAGTGAGACTGTCTTTATTTGAGACTGTGACTAATCTAAATGGGGACTTTAAAATTTATAACTACACTGAGTGTTGTATTGATAAAACGCTGGTAGAACTTCTTGCGAAGGGCCTCACTTTTGTGCCTTCAAAAAGTTGTAATATAGTAGAACTTCTAACTGACCTCAAAACATTCACTCGTAAACTTAACCTGAACATTTTGTTCGGAAACACTAATACTAACATTGTAGTTAATGATTTACGGGTGACTAGTTGTTTCAACCCTCCACAGAATGCATTGCTATGTTTGTATGAACAGTTATGTGAAAATGAATTTAGAGAATTAGTTAAGAAAAATACACAAAACTGTTACCCAGTAAATATATCAGAAGAAGAAAACAGCCTACTTTCATCACTTAGGAGTCTCCCAATCAGGTTTATGAAGCCTGACAAAGGGGGTGGACTTGCAGTGGTCTACAACGTGGACTACAACAACATTATGTTTTCACTACTAAAGAAAGACACTTACGAGCCCGTCAGTCGGAATCAACTAAACCAAGCATACCACAAGATTAAACTCTTCTTAAATGACTTGTTTATTGACGGACTAATTAGTAGTGAACAAAACCATTATTTAACAATGTTGGCCCCAAGAATACCAAAAATCTTTGGCATCCCCAAACTCCATAAAGACTTGGGAAATCCACCATTTCGTACACTAGTAGATGCAAGACAATCAATCACCTACCCTTGTGCAAAGTTTGTGGATTCAATACTCAAGAAATTTGTGGAAAAAGAGGAACAAATTTTAAAGGACTCTTGGTCCTTTTTGGAGAATTTACAGAACATAGCATTTGATAGTTCTCTTAATTTTTTAACAATAGATGTTTGTGAGCTCTACTCATGTATCCCACAAAATTTAGGCACTGAATGGGTAGTTGAATTCATTGGCACAAAGGGAGCAACAAGTGATGAATGTAATCTTGTGGAACAACTTTTAGATATTATTTTAAAAAACAATTTTGTTTCTTTTGAAGATAAACTCTTCTTGCAAAAAATAGGGGTAGCAATGAGGTCACCAGTGGGCGCAAGTTTTGCAAACTTGGTGATGGCCCACTGGGAGACCACCTACGTTTTAAACAGCCTGTGGTACACTAACATCTTTATGTACAAAAGATATTTGGACGATATCTTTATTTTACTTAAAGGGCAGGAACAAGATGCAGTAGCACTAGTAGAGTATTTTAATTCCACTACGGAGTTTCTAAAATTCACTATGAACTTTCAAAAAACAACTATCTGTTTTCTTGATATAGAACTCAGTAAGGGTTTAGATGGGTATATATCTAAAATTTATAGAAAAAGCACTTTCTCCAACACATACCTTCATTTTTCTAGTTCCCACCCTCGCCACCAAAAGAAGTCAGTGGTGAAGGGCCAGCTTGTGAGGGCAGCAAAGATGACCACATTAGACGAAGACTTCAGAAAAGAGTGTGATAACCTACATTTAATGTTTTCTCGTAGGGATTATCCTAGCTCATTTTTGGAAGGAATTTTTAATGAAGTCATTTTGAAAAGGAGAATAGGGTTTTACGAAGCCATCTTAAAAACACGAAGTGTGGCTGACCCTCTTAATCAAGTAGAACATCAAGGACACCAACTAGAAAATATGGATACTAACAATGACTTAAATACATCATTAGCTATAGTTACGGAGAATAACAAGAACTTTAGTGCAGCATTTACTTTTACCTACTGCCCAGAAGCACAGGAAATCAGCAAAATAGTTAGGAAGTATTGGGCATGGTTATCACTAGACAAAGAGGTGATGCAAACTTCTAACTATGCCCCTACCATTACATACAGGAGAGGTACCAACATGAAAGAATTGTTAGAGAGAAAACCGAGAGTGGATAGAAGGAAGGGAGGGACAAAAAAATGTCGCTCATGTAGGTATTGCACCTACATGGAGCTAGCTGACAGCTTTACCATTAGGAAAGAAACCTTTTTTTCTAAGAAACAGTTACAACTGTAACAGTAAAAGAGTTGTGTATTTAGCCCAGTGCAAACAATGTCCGTCTTTTATATAGGAAAGACGGACAGACGGTTGAAAGACAGAGTATATGAGCATATTTATGCCATTACTAAAAACAAAGAAGAAAATGCACTTGCAAGGCATTGTAGAGCACATATAGGCCATTCATTTACATTCATGGCCATTGACCAAGTTCAAGAAAATATTCACAACTTGATAAATGAAAATTTAATGAGATTAGAATTGGACGTGATTTATGAAATAAATTTTGGTTGCTGATTACTACTCGTGGATTTTATTAGGCATTGCTGGATATTACTGGAGGAAACTTCACCTCATGTGCTTGTGCTACCATACCTTTCTCTGCTTTTTTTACGTTGTTCTGACTGCTCGGTTTGTTTCTCAGTTTGTTTGAAAGGTTGGTAATTACGCACAGGGGATGGACCATTCGGAAGAAGAGGAGTGCCTCTCACAAGGCAACCTTACGCAACTGTTGGAACTGATTAACGCATGTTTAGATAAGCTGACAGAAAAGGTGGAAAACATGGGTTCTACAAACAAAAATGTTCTGGTTAACATTGACTCTTCCAGAACTGCCCGGAGCCCAGTTTTACAACAAAGGATACCTAGGGATAGAGTTCCAACAACTTTACGTGGAAAAACAGGTTTAGGTAACCCACCACCTGGAACTGATGATTCTTTTGATCCTGGGAACTGGCTGAATGAGGAATTAAACCTGGACATCTTAGAAGGCGCTACCCCAAGTCAAATTGAAAACACAAGTAAGTCGAGTTTAACAGAAAAGCTTAAACTGCTTGATATTAATTTATTCAAAATTAAAAAAACTCAATTAGAATTAAATTACTTGAATAAATGCATAAAAGAACAAATTGTACCAAAAGGCCTTAGACTTTTTCATATCCTAATGGCCTGGAATCTGGGTCAGATTTTTCATCGAATTAACTGGATTGTACAACAGACATGGACTGGAGATTTTGAAATGCATGGTTAAACACTATCAAATAGCATTAGAGGCCCTGACCACTGAAACTAAAAACTTGTAAAAAGAAATCAAAGATGATTTAGATTTTTCCAGTATGAATATGAATTCAACAGGATTTTATCTAGCATAGCACAACAAATGGTAAAATTGAAAGCAATTAAAATTAAAAAATTGAACAGAGATTTGATGGCATACAGGGAAGGCTTGGCTTTCCCCAAACCCCCTGGCCCACAAAACGGAACTGGGAGACCAAAAAGAACAGGTACTCAGAACAAACCTGTTGACCAACTATGGGGCAATAACAATGGTAACAACTTCAATGGTCACAAGGGCAATTTTTTCTAAAAACCCTACCATAGACTTGGATTCTGAAATTACAGAATCTAATTACATAGTTGAAGAAACGGGCGACCTGGATGATAATCCTTATACTGTAGAGGACACTGAATGGCAACCACAAGGCCAAAAACAACAGCAAAAAAACTACAGGGGAGGGGGGAGGGGAGACAACTGGAAAGTGAAACAACAGAGTGGACAGAAGAGACAATACAACACCCGCAGTACCCACAAACAGTGAGACTGTCTTTATTTGAGACTGTGACTAATCTAAATGGGGACTTTAAAATTTATAACTACACTGAGTGTTGTATTGATAAAAGCGCTGGTAGAACTTCTTGCGAAGGGCCTCACTTTTGTGCCTTCAAAAAGTTGTAATATAGTAGAACTTCTAACTGACCTCAAAACATTCACTCGTAAACTTAACCTGAACATTTTGTTCGGAAACACTAATACTAACATTGTAGTTAATGATTTACGGGTGACTAGTTGTTTCAACCCTCCACAGAATGCATTGCTATGTTTGTATGAACAGTTATGTGAAAATGAATTTAGAGAATTAGTTAAGAAAAATACACAAAACTGTTACCCAGTAAATATATCAGAAGAAGAAAACAGCCTACTTTCATCACTTAGGAGTCTCCCAATCAGGTTTATGAAGCCTGACAAAGGGGTGGACTTGCAGTGGTCTACAACGTGGACTACAACAACATTATGTTTTCACTACTAAAGAAAGACACTTACGAGCCGTCAGTCGGAATCAACTAAACCAAGCATACCACAAGATTAAACTCTTCTTAAATGACTTGTTTATTGACGGACTAATTAGTAGTGAACAAAACCATTATTTAACAATGTTGGCCCCAAGAATACCAAAAATCTTTGGCATCCCCAAACTCCATAAAGACTTGGGAAAGCCACCATTTCGTACACTAGTAGATGCAAGACAATCAATCACCTACCCTTGTGCAAAGTTTGTGGATTCAATACTCAAGAAATTTGTGGAAAAAGAGGAACAAATTTTAAAGGACTCTTGGTCCTTTTTGGAGAATTTACAGAACATAGCATTTGATAGTTCTCTTAATTTTTTAACAATAGATGTTTGTGAGCTCTACTCATGTATCCCACAAAATTTAGGCACTGAATGGGTAGTTGAATTCATTGGCACAAAGGAGCAACAAGTGATGAATGTAATCTTGTGGAACAACTTTTAGATATTATTTTAAAAAACAATTTTGTTTCTTTTGAAGATAAACTCTTCTTGCAAAAAATAGGGGTAGCAATGAGGTCACCAGTGGGCAAGTTTTGCAAACTTGGTGATGGCCCACTGGGAGACCACCTACGTTTTAAACAGCCTGTGGTACACTAACATCTTTATGTACAAAAGATATTTGGACGATATCTTTATTTTACTTAAAGGGCAGGAACAAGATGCAGTAGCACTAGTAGAGTATTTTAATTCCACTCACGGAGTTTCTAAAATTCACTATGAACTTTCAAAAAACAACTATCTGTTTTCTTGATATAGAACTCAGTAAGGGTTTAGATGGGTATATATCTAAAATTTATAGAAAAAGCACTTTCTCCAACACATACCTTCATTTTTCTAGTTCCCACCCTCGCCACCAAAAGAAGTCAGTGGTGAAGGGCCAGCTTGTGAGGGCAGCAAAGATGACCACATTAGACGAAGACTTCAGAAAAGAGTGTGATAACCTACATTTAATGTTTTCGTAGGGATTATCCTAGCTCATTTTGGAAGGAATTTTTAATGAAGTCATTTTGAAAAGGAGAATAGGGTTTCTGAAGCCATCTTAAAAACACGAAGTGTGGCTGACCCTCTTAATCAAGTAGAACATCAAGGACACCAACTAGAAAATATGGATACTAACAATGACTTAAATACATCATTAGCTATAGTTACGGAGAATAACAAGAACTTTAGTGCAGCATTTACTTTTACCTACTGCCCAGAAGCACAGGAAATCAGCAAAATAGTTAGGAAGTATTGGGCATGGTTATCACTAGACAAAGAGGTGATGCAAACTTCTAACTATGCCCCTACCATTACATACAGGAGAGGTACCAACATGAAAGAATTGTTAGAGAGAAAACCGAGAGTGGATAGAAGGAAGGGAGGGACAAAAAAATGTCGCTCATGTAGGTATTGCACCTACATGGAGCTAGCTGACAGCTTTACCATTAGGAAAGAAACCTTTTTTTCTAAGAAACAGTTACAACTGTAACAGTAAAAGAGTTGTGTATTTAGCCCAGTGCAAACAATGTCCGTCTTTTATATAGGAAAGGCGGACAGGCGGTTGTAAGACAGAGTATATGAGCATATTTATGCCATTACTAAAAACAAAGAAGAAAATGCACTTGCAAGGCATTGTAGAGCACATATAGGCCATTCATTTACATTCATGGCCATTGACCAAGTTCAAGAAAATATTCACAACTTGATAAATGAAAATTTAATGAGATTAGAATTGGACGTGATTTATGAAATAAATTTTGGTTGCTGATTACTACTCGTGGATTTTATTAGGCATTGCTGGATATTACTGGAGGAAACTTCACCTCATGTGCTTGTGCTACCATACCTTTCTCTGCTTTTTTTACGTTGTTCTGACTGCTCGGTTTGTTTCTCAGTTTGTTTGAAAGGTTGGTAATTACGCACAGGGGATGGACCATTCGGAAGAAGAGGAGTGCCTCTCACAAGGCAACCTTACGCAACTGTTGGAACTGATTAACGCATGTTTAGATAAGCTGACAGAAAAGGTGGAAAACATGGGTTCTACAAACAAAAATGTTCTGGTTAACATTGACTCTTCCAGAACTGCCCGGAGCCCAGTTTTACAACAAAGGATACCTAGGGATAGAGTTCCAACAACTTTACGTGGAAAAACAGGTTTAGGTAACCCACCACCTGGAACTGATGATTCTTTTGATCCTGGGAACTGGCTGAATGAGGAATTAAACCTGGACATCTTAGAAGGCGCTACCCCAAGTCAAATTGAAAACACAAGTAAGTCGAGTTTAACAGAAAAGCTTAAACTGCTTGATATTAATTTATTCAAAATTAAAAAAACTCAATTAGAATTAAATTACTTGAATAAATGCATAAAAGAACAAATTGTACCAAAAGGCCTTAGACTTTTTCATATCCTAATGGCCTGGAATCTGGGTCAGATTTTTTCATCGAATTAACTGGATTGTACAACAGACATGGACTGGAGATTTTGAAATGCATGGTTAAACACTATCAAATAGCATTAGAGGCCCTGACCACTGAAACTAAAAACTTGTAAAAAGAAATCAAAGATGATTTAGATTTTTTCCAGTATGAATATGAATTCAACAGGATTTTATCTAGCATAGCACAACAAATGGTAAAATTGAAAGCAATTAAAATTAAAAAATTGAACAGAGATTTGATGGCATACAGGGAAGGCTTGGCTTTCCCCAAACCCCCTGGCCCACAAAAGCGGAACTGGGAGACCAAAAAGAACAGGTACTCAGAACAAACCTGTTGACCAACTATGGGGCAATAACAATGGTAACAACTTCAATGGTCACAAGGGCAATTTTTTCTAAAAACCCTACCATAGACTTGGATTCTGAAATTACAGAATCTAATTACATAGTTGAAGAAACGGGCGACCTGGATGATAATCCTTATACTGTAGAGGACACTGAATGGCAACCACAAGGCCAAAAACAACAGCAAAAAAACTACAGGGGAGGGGGGAGGGGAGACAACTGGAAAGTGAAACAACAGAGTGGACAGAAGAGACAATACAACACCCGCAGTACCCACAAACAGTGAGACTGTCTTTATTTGAGACTGTGACTAATCTAAATGGGGACTTTAAAATTTATAACTACACTGAGTGTTGTATTGATAAAACGCTGGTAGAACTTCTTGCGAAGGGCCTCACTTTTGTGCCTTCAAAAAGTTGTAATATAGTAGAACTTCTAACTGACCTCAAAACATTCACTCGTAAACTTAACCTGAACATTTTGTTCGGAAACACTAATACTAACATTGTAGTTAATGATTTACGGGTGACTAGTTGTTTCAACCCTCCACAGAATGCATTGCTATGTTTGTATGAACAGTTATGTGAAAATGAATTTAGAGAATTAGTTAAGAAAAATACACAAAACTGTTACCCAGTAAATATATCAGAAGAAGAAAACAGCCTACTTTCATCACTTAGGAGTCTCCCAATCAGGTTTATGAAGCCTGACAAAGGGGGTGGACTTGCAGTGGTCTACAACGTGGACTACAACAACATTATGTTTTCACTACTAAAGAAAGACACTTACGAGCCCGTCAGTCGGAATCAACTAAACCAAGCATACCACAAGATTAAACTCTTCTTAAATGACTTGTTTATTGACGGACTAATTAGTAGTGAACAAAACCATTATTTAACAATGTTGGCCCCAAGAATACCAAAATCTTTGGCATCCCCAAACTCCATAAAGACTTGGGAAATCCACCATTTCGTACACTAGTAGATGCAAGACAATCAATCACCTACCCTTGTGCAAAGTTTGTGGATTCAATACTCAAGAAATTTGTGGAAAAAGAGGAACAAATTTTAAAGGACTCTTGGTCCTTTTGGAGAATTTACAGAACATAGCATTTGATAGTTCTCTTAATTTTTAACAATAGATGTTTGTGAGCTCTACTCATGTATCCCACAAAATTTAGGCACTGAATGGGTAGTTGAATTCATTGGCACAAAGGGAGCAACAAGTGATGAATGTAATCTTGTGGAACAACTTTTAGATATTATTTTAAAAAACAATTTTGTTTCTTTTGAAGATAAACTCTTCTTGCAAAAAATAGGGGTAGCAATGAGGTCACCAGTGGGCGCAAGTTTTGCAAACTTGGTGATGGCCCACTGGGAGACCACCTACGTTTTAAACAGCCTGTGGTACACTAACATCTTTATGTACAAAAGATATTTGGACGATATCTTTATTTTACTTAAAGGGCAGGAACAAGATGCAGTAGCACTAGTAGAGTATTTTAATTCCACTACGGAGTTTCTAAAATTCACTATGAACTTTCAAAAAACAACTATCTGTTTTCTTGATATAGAACTCAGTAAGGGTTTAGATGGGTATATATCTAAAATTTATAGAAAAAGCACTTTCTCCAACACATACCTTAATTTTTCTAGTTCCCACCCTCGCCACCAAAAGAAGTCAGTGGTGAAGGGCCAGCTTGTGAGGGCAGCAAAGATGACCACATTAGACGAAGACTTCAGAAAAGAGTGTGATAACCTACATTTAATGTTTTCTCGTAGGGATTATCCTAGCTCATTTTTGGAAGGAATTTTTAATGAAGTCATTTTGAAAAGGAGAATAGGGTTTCTGAAGCCATCTTAAAAACACGAAGTGTGGCTGACCCTCTTAATCAAGTAGAACATCAAGGACACCAACTAGAAAATATGGATACTAACAATGACTTAAATACATCATTAGCTATAGTTACGGAGAATAACAAGAACTTTAGTGCAGCATTTACTTTTACCTACTGCCCAGAAGCACAGGAAATCAGCAAAATAGTTAGGAAGTATTGGGCATGGTTATCACTAGACAAAGAGGTGATGCAAACTTCTAACTATGCCCCTACCATTACATACAGGAGAGGTACCAACATGAAAGAATTGTTAGAGAGAAAACCGAGAGTGGATAGAAGGAAGGGAGGGACAAAAAAATGTCGCTCATGTAGGTATTGCACCTACATGGAGCTAGCTGACAACTTACCATTAGGAAAGAAACCTTTTTTTCTAAGAAACAGTTACAACTGTAACAGTAAAAGAGTTGTGTATTTAGCCCAGTGCAAACAATGTCCGTCTTTTTATATAGGAAAGACGGACAGACGGTTGAAAGACAGAGTATATGAGCATATTTATGCCATTACTAAAAACAAAGAAGAAAATGCACTTGCAAGGCATTGTAGAGCACATATAGGCCATTCATTTACATTCATGGCCATTGACCAAGTTCAAGAAAATATTCACAACTTGATAAATGAAAATTTAATGAGATTAGAATTGGACGTGATTTATGAAATAAATTTTGGTTGCTGATTACTACTCGTGGATTTTATTAGGCATTGCTGGATATTACTGGAGGAAACTTCACCTCATGTGCTTGTGCTACCATACCTTTCTCTGCTTTTTACGTTGTTCTGACTGCTCGGTTTGTTTCTCAGTTTGTTTGAAAGGTTGGTAATTACGCACAGGGATGGACCATTCGGAAGAAGAGGAGTGCCTCTCACAAGGCAACCTTACGCAACTGTTGGAACTGATTAACGCATGTTTAGATAAGCTGACAGAAAAGGTGGAAAACATGGGTTCTACAAACAAAAATGTTCTGGTTAACATTGACTCTTCCAGAACTGCCGAGCCCAGTTTTACAACAAAGGATACCTAGGGATAGAGTTCCAACAACTTTACGTGGAAAAACAGGTTTAGGTAACCCACCACCTGGAACTGATGATTCTTTTGATCCTGGGAACTGGCTGAATGAGGAATTAAACCTGGACATCTTAGAAGGCGCTACCCCAAGTCAAATTGAAAACACAAGTAAGTCGAGTTTAACAGAAAAGCTTAAACTGCTTGATATTAATTTATTCAAAATTAAAAAAACTCAATTAGAATTAAATTACTTGAATAAATGCATAAAAGAACAAATTGTACCAAAAGGCCTTAGACTTTTTTCATATCCTAATGGCCTGGAATCTGGGTCAGATTTTTTCATCGAATTAACTGGATTGTACAACAGACATGGACTGGAGATTTTGAAATGCATGGTTAAACACTATCAAATAGCATTAGAGGCCCTGACCACTGAAACTAAAAACTTGTAAAAAGAAATCAAAGATGATTTAGATTTTTTCCAGTATGAATATGAATTCAACAGGATTTTATCTAGCATAGCACAACAAATGGTAAAATTGAAAGCAATTAAAATTAAAAAATTGAACAGAGATTTGATGGCATACAGGGAAGGCTTGGCTTTCCCCAAACCCCCTGGCCCACAAAACGGAACTGGGAGACCAAAAGAACAGGTACTCAGAACAAACCTGTTGACCAACTATGGGGCAATAACAATGGTAACAACTTCAATGGTCACAAGGGCAATTTTTTCTAAAAACCCTACCATAGACTTGGATTCTGAAATTACAGAATCTAATTACATAGTTGAAGAAACGGGCGACCTGGATGATAATCCTTATACTGTAGAGGACACTGAATGGCAACCACAAGGCCAAAAACAACAGCAAAAACTACAGGGGAGGGAGGGAGACAACTGGAAAGTGAAACAACAGAGTGGACAGAAGAGACAATACAACACCCGCAGTACCCACAAACAGTGAGACTGTCTTTATTTGAGACTGTGACTAATCTAAATGGGGACTTTAAAATTTATAACTACACTGAGTGTTGTATTGATAAAACGCTGGTAGAACTTCTTGAAGGGCCTCACTTTTGTGCCTTCAAAAAGTTGTAATATAGTAGAACTTCTAACTGACCTCAAAACATTCACTCGTAAACTTAACCTGAACATTTTGTTCGGAAACACTAATACTAACATTGTAGTTAATGATTTACGGGTGACTAGTTGTTTCAACCCTCCACAGAATGCATTGCTATGTTTGTATGAACAGTTATGTGAAAATGAATTTAGAGAATTAGTTAAGAAAAATACACAAAACTGTTACCCAGTAAATATATCAGAAGAAGAAAACAGCCTACTTTCATCACTTAGGAGTCTCCCAATCAGGTTTATGAAGCCTGACAAAGGGGGTGGACTTGCAGTGGTCTACAACGTGGACTACAACAACATTATGTTTTCACTACTAAAGAAAGACACTTACGAGCCGTCAGTCGGAATCAACTAAACCAAGCATACCACAAGATTAAACTCTTCTTAAATGACTTGTTTATTGACGGACTAATTAGTAGTGAACAAAACCATTATTTAACAATGTTGGCCCCAAGAATACCAAAAATCTTTGGCATCCCCAAACTCCATAAAGACTTGGGAAATCCACCATTTCGTACACTAGTAGATGCAAGACAATCAATCACCTACCCTTGTGCAAAGTTTGTGGATTCAATACTCAAGAAATTTGTGGAAAAAGAGGAACAAATTTTAAAGGACTCTTGGTCCTTTTGGAGAATTACAGAACATAGCATTTGATAGTTCTCTTAATTTTTTAACAATAGATGTTTGTGAGCTCTACTCATGTATCCCACAAAATTTAGGCACTGAATGGGTAGTTGAATTCATTGGCACAAAGGGAGCAACAAGTGATGAATGTAATCTTGTGGAACAACTTTTAGATATTATTTTAAAAAACAATTTTGTTTCTTTTGAAGATAAACTCTTCTTGCAAAAATAGGGGTAGCAATGAGGTCACCAGTGGGCGCAAGTTTTGCAAACTTGGTGATGGCCCACTGGGAGACCACCTACGTTTTAAACAGCCTGTGGTACACTAACATCTTTATGTACAAAAGATATTTGGACGATATCTTTATTTTACTTAAAGGGCAGGAACAAGATGCAGTAGCACTAGTAGAGTATTTTAATTCCACTCACGGAGTTTCTAAAATTCACTATGAACTTTCAAAAAACAACTATCTGTTTTCTTGATATAGAACTCAGTAAGGGTTTAGATGGGTATATATCTAAAATTTATAGAAAAAGCACTTTCTCCAACACATACCTTCATTTTTCTAGTTCCCACCCTCGCCACCAAAAGAAGTCAGTGGTGAAGGGCCAGCTTGTGAGGGCAGCAAAGATGACCACATTAGACGAAGACTTCAGAAAAGAGTGTGATAACCTACATTTAATGTTTTCTCGTAGGGATTATCCTAGCTCATTTTTGGAAGGAATTTTTAATGAAGTCATTTTGAAAAGGAGAATAGGGTTTTACGAAGCCATCTTAAAAACACGAAGTGTGGCTGACCCTCTTAATCAAGTAGAACATCAAGGACACCAACTAGAAAATATGGATACTAACAATGACTTAAATACATCATTAGCTATAGTTCTGGGAGAATAACAAGAACTTTAGTGCAGCATTTACTTTTACCTACTGCCCAGAAGCACAGGAAATCAGCAAAATAGTTAGGAAGTATTGGGCATGGTTATCACTAGACAAAGAGGTGATGCAAACTTCTAACTATGCCCCTACCATTACATACAGGAGAGGTACCAACATGAAAGAATTGTTAGAGAGAAAACCGAGAGTGGATAGAAGGAAGGGAGGGACAAAAAAATGTCGCTCATGTAGGTATTGCACCTACATGGAGCTAGCTGACAGCTTTACCATTAGGAAAGAAACCTTTTTTTCTAAGAAACAGTTACAACTGTAACAGTAAAAGAGTTGTGTATTTAGCCCAGTGCAAACAATGTCCGTCTTTTTATATAGGAAAGACGGACAGACGGTTGAAAGACAGAGTATATGAGCATATTTATGCCATTACTAAAAACAAAGAAGAAAATGCACTTGCAAGGCATTGTAGAGCACATATAGGCCATTCATTTACATTCATGGCCATTGACCAAGTTCAAGAAAATATTCACAACTTGATAAATGAAAATTTAATGAGAATAGAATTGGACGTGATTTATGAAATAAATTTTGGTTGCTGATTACTACTCGTGGATTTTATTAGGCATTGCTGGATATTACTGGAGGAAACTTCACCTCGTGTGCTTGTGCTACCATACCTTTCTCTGCTTTTTTTTTTTGCAAATTTAGTCTTGGCAAGGTGGGAAGAAAAGGTAGTTTTAAATTCTTTATGTAGTGAAAAATGGATTTTATACAAAAAGATTTTTAGTTGACATATGTATTTTATGGACTGGGCCCGTGAATATTATTAATGATTTTATTGTGTTTTAAACAACACTACTGAGTTTTTAGAATTCACATATAATGTTAGCCAAGAAAAACTACAATATTTGGATATTGAGATAAATAAAGAGAATAACGAATTCAGCTCAAAAGTGTTTAAAAAAAGCACATTTTCAAACTCTTATTTGCACTATAACAGTGCGCACCCTGCACAGTATAAGAAAAATATTGTCAAAGGGCAATACATTAGAGCAAGAAGAATGACGTCTAATAATGAGGAATTTATAAAGGAGAAGAATTTACTAAGGATTTTCTTTATAGCGAGGGAATATCCTACTTGCTTGATAGACCAGGTAGAGAAAGAGGTTTGTGAAGGAAGAATAGATAAATTTAGGCCTATTTTAGGTATCAGCCTCGATAACCTAGAGAATGTAAATCAGGTGAAACAAGATACATATGGAAATGCCTTAGTAACAGAGTAAGCTCTAGTTTGATTAGATATATTAGATACCGAATGGAACAGATTTGTTGCACTTACAGATTTAGAAAGGTTAACTAAAAAGGAATTAAAAGTGTTTTTTAGAAATTCATTAAGTTTGAAAAACCTATTAGAGAAAGATATAGGACAGAACATTGCAACAAAGAAGAAAAAAGGAACATTCAAGTGGGGTCACTGTGCCCAATGTACCTATATAGCAAATCAAGAGAGCATTCCCTTTTAGAGTAGAAATACAACAATTACAAGTAAGGAATATAATTATTGTGACTCCAGTGGCCTAGTCTATTTAGCTAAATGTCAAACTTGCCAAGCATTTTATGTTGGCAAAATGGAGTGTAAACTTCGACGAAGAATATACGAGCATATTTATGAAATCCAGATTCATAAAATCGCTAATGGCTTATTTAAGCACAAACAAAAATGCACTAATGTACACTATAAGATTTGTGTTTTAGAGAAAATGAAAATGGATGGAAGTGGTGGTCTGTGTGAGGAAACCATAGAATATAAAGAGCTATGGTGGCAGATCACCCTTCAAGCTAACAAACTCCCAGGGCTCAATGACAATATTTCAATTGCTCCTGTGCTAAAATTAAGGGCAGTCAAGCTATAATAATGTTTTATGGAAGAATTAATTTTTATTGGGTCTTGTGATGTGATTAATGTTAAAATATGTTTTTATAATATGTCTTTTTATAATATTATTTAATTCTTTTTAAACAGTATTTTTATGAATGAAATAGATATTTTTAACACCTTTTTTAATATATTTAACATATTTAACATATATATTTATATTTTTATTCATTGGAATTTGTATATGAAATCAGAATGAGTTTTAATTTTCCACCAATGTAATGCAAAACCACTAAGCTATATATGATTGTATTCTGCTGTTAGAATGTGTTTATTAGAATGGACACTAGAGGGAGCTTCAAGTTAATCTTTTATGGACATTATGCATTTGTTTAAAATAGTTTCAAGAAAAGAATACATGTATTTTAAAGAGTTTTTAGTTTTAAGTAAAAGTATCTTGAGTATATGGCTTTTAATATGAGCAAGTAGTTAGTCATTTATGTCTTATTTTCCTTTTATATATATATAAAAGATGTTTATGTCATTATATGCACAGTCACTTTACTAGCATTTCATTAGTTTTTAAGGAATAAGGATCTTGTTTTATTTAAAAAATTCAATTGCTTAATTAATTAATTGACAGTGTAGAACAAGTACAAATGGAGGGGTTTTGGATGTTAGTCCGCATCTGAGGAAGTGCCTTTCAACGAAAACGTATCAGTTACGAACGTTAATGTTAGCAGTGTATGTGTTTTCAGTTTGTTTTTATTAAAGCTGTGTTTTTACATTTGGACTTTGGTATTCATTCCTGGTGGTGCCTGTGGATATTTACAAGTTCTTTTTGGTACCTTGGTGATGTTTCCTTTTTTTGGAGTTTCACCAAAAAAAAAACTTTTGGAGTAGAGGCAGAAGGAATGGATTCCTCTGCATCTAAATCCTCAAAAGCAGATAAGGGCATGTCTTCATAATCAGAAACCTCAGAGTTGTCGGACTCTTGGTCAGATAAAGGTGCTGGGGACAAGTCTCTTTTTCTTTTAGCAGGGGAAGGCTGGCTTCCCCTAATCAGCATGATAAGCTCTTCCTCCATCTTAAGCATCTGTGATTGTGGAAAGGAAGCAGGCGTGTGAGTTTGGGTTATCGTTTTTTTTAGGCATAGCTCGTACACTGAGCCTTAGAAACCCAGTAGTTTTAGAAAGAACTGAAGACGCGAAAGAAGTCGTCGGTTTGTGCCAAATATCGGTAGTGCGAAGAACTTCTTCAGAAGCTGATACCTGCACAGCAGCTCCGGATCCATCCAAGGTAGAGACATCCACAGGTTCCGTAGTCAAAGAAGAGTCTCGCTGCATACCTGACTCCGAACGTGTCTTGGTAGAGGCCTCCAAATCCATAGATGCAGGCATCAGGGGCTGCAAAAGCACCTCACTGAGTACCAGCGAACTGGCGACTAGCTTAACGGAAGCATTGTCGGCAGTTTAGGACCTATGTGGTCTGTCTCTGTCTTTATCCTTATGTTTTTTCAGAAGATCAGTAGTCGGATGCCTTACCAAAGCCATTTCGGAATACAGAGATCGAGAGCGAAAGTATTTAGCTACAATAAGGGCCCTACAACGAATAGTTTGGGTGTTGAACAAAGCACAAAACCGGCAGTGAGGAACATCGTGGTCTGGACCTAAACAGGTGTCGCAGTAAGAATGGAAATCTCGATGTGGTAGTTGCTTTCCACAGTCGAGACAATTGTTAACTTTTTCTGACATTGGTTAGAGCAAGAAAAAAAAGGATCCCCAATGGGGTTACTTAGCTTTAGAAGACTTCAACTTCAATTTTGGAAATGAAAACTCAGGTAGGGGCCGACAGGCACTTGTGCAAACTGCTTCTGCTTCGGGCTCCTCGGCAAGAAAGACTGATGTAATGGCATCGGCTGCCTGTTTTTATACCACTGACGACCTGACGTCAGACCTGGAGAGACAGCAACCGACACAGAAATACTAAGCTTCTGGTATTCAGGCCGACTGAGGGCTACCCCTGGCAGGATAACCCAAGTGTGATGACTGCAACAGTGAAACATGAAGAACATCAGAGCATTACTCAGATCTGGTGCAGTTCTCAGGATGGCATAAAACAATGACTGCTCCTGCAGGGATAAACCACAGAGACAAACTATTCCAGTATACATTCTGTTTTTGCCTTCCCTCACAAGTGAGAGATAACATTTTATTGACTTTAATAGTTCATTCACATCTCTCTGCTATTTCTTAAAATAAATAAATAAATAAATGTTTAACTGCTTCTCTGTCCAGCAGGACCCACTATTAATTAATACATTATCTTAACACAAACCACTTTAAAAATACATTTGAGTCAAAAGCCCCTGTACAAGTCCTTTTAATGTTCAAATGACATACAGTTGTAACACATTTTCCCCACAAGCAGCTTCACAAAGACTTTTTTCAGTTTCGGGTACAGATGAGATATATTTCTTTACACAAATGGCATATAATTTTTAACCAAATTTCAGCTGGCTACGCTGGGATATATTACACATTTTTTGCCCTACTGTCTCAAACACAGCTGGCATTAGCCCATCTCATCACATTTCTCACGACCATCATGGGCATTGTTTGAATCCTGCAACCCAGAAAGACATGATCCTGAGAATGAGTCAGAAAAGCCCTTTTGAAGTGTACTGTGAACCCTAGGCTCTGAAGAAGAGAAATGGCAAAATGATAAAATTTCAAAAGTATCTCTGGAGAGGATGCCTGAATCAGATCATCCTAGTAAGGAAATATTTGCTTTCCTTGAAGCTTGCAGAAAGAAATCACAACAGCTAGACATTTGGTGAATACCCTTGGAGAAGTACAAAGGCCAAAGGCAAAGCAGAGAACTGAAAATGCCAGGAAGCAACATAAAAATGCAAAAATGTATTGAATAGAGGATGGATTGGAATGTGTACTTAAGCAGAACCAGAGACACCATCTTGGCCTTAGGGATCAAAAGAGGAAACAGAGTCTGAAGAGGCACTACATCTGAAAGGATTATTTTCATGAGAGGTCTAGAACTGGCCATCAAGTATCCTCTTTTCTGGTCATTAGAAGCATTCTTGAGTAAAACCCCTTCCCCCTTTGGGACACAGTTACCTTTCAAATAGTAGCCCGAGGTAAAAAGTCTCAAAGAATCTATGGGGGAAAAAGGAAGTTGTTCATGAGGCTGAGGACTGCCCCTAAAAGGGAGATGGGATTTCCACACCATGAATTATCCTTGGAAAATAATGGGCAGAACCCAAGAATCCTGATTAATGTGAAGCCAAGATGGAAGACAAAGAGACAGGTGAACAGAAAGAGGAATGTGACTGGGTAGGGACTGATATTCATGCACCACCTGGTTTATCTGGAAAGGGCAACTTTTGATTCCTTGAAGCATGTCTAACCTTAGGAGGTGGAACCTGCTTACCACCCTTTTTTTTCTTAGAAGGACTACAAGACTGTCTGCAGACAAAAGCTGGCTTACTGGGGTCGTTTCTTTGAAATTTAGGCATAGGAAAAGCAAACATGTTTGACTTCCTGTAAGGCCTTCCCTTTATCCTAAAGAGACTTAAACAACCCAGCAGATGTTGCCCCAAACCAAAGTTTATTATCAATAGGAGTACACATCAACTTAGCATTGATGTCATCAGGTAAAGCCTGAAGCCTAAGCCAAGAATAATGTCTCATAACATAACTGAAAGCAGCAGCAGCAGTACAAGAAGCATTTGCTGCTGCATAGCTACTGACTAGAACGGCGAACCATATCAGATGAAGCCCCTACCAAAGAGCATAACTTCTATCCTCAAAGTCAAGGAGACTGGAAATAAGCTGACTATCCTGAGAATGAAGAGCCAAAACATAGCTGGAAAAATGAGTCTGATAATTAATAGCCCAAAAGGCCAGAGTACCACAAGTGTAAACCTTCTTACCTAGGCATCCCAGATTTTACTGTCATTACCAGAAGACAGTTACTGGGATAAAGGAAGCAAATGAAAAGGCTTGTCAATGACTGCAGACACCAGAGGGTGGCTTAAGGGTTAAGGTGTTTGCCTTACCAACACAAGGTACAGGGTTTGAGTCTCACATGGGATGATTAGCTATGCTTAAAATGGCTCACAAGGGCAGTTAGCTTAGTACTAATCTATGAACCTATAATCTGAAGGATCAACAGAAGAACATTTCTACACAAAATTAAATTCCTCAAGCTCCCTATAAAGCCCATTAGTTTTTTTAGGATCAAGGGGAAGAGAATCAGGGGCCTTACAGGCATTAGAAAAAACATCCAACAAAGCAGTCAAAACAGGAGGAACAGCAAAAGGTTTTGGGAAATCCATCCGCAGCAACTCATAATACTTCCTATGGATGTCAGAATCCTAACCAAAATCACATTTAAAAAAAATCCATCATCTTAGAAATTGTGTCCCCGAAGGAAATTTCTTCAAAGGGAGTATCAGGACTGTTACACTCCTCTTCCTCTGACCTACTGTCCAAAGGAGAAGGAATTTGGGTGGAATAAGCCAAGGAATCCTCTTCAGAAGCTGACTCATCTTCAGAAGAAGCCTGTTCTCTAGGTCTTTTAAGGGAACTACAGGACCAAGGAGGAATAGTAACAGAACCCCCCCGAGGATGTTTTACTGCCATTAAAGCATTTAACAACCCCTGAGTAAAGGCCTGCCACTCACTCTGTGGATCCGTAGCGGTGGGAGAAACATGCTTAGTTTTTTTGTTTCTTCTTTAAAATAATGTCCACCCTATAAAACTTCAAAGGCTTAGACACAGGATGGCATTTCATAATCATAGTAGGAAACTCTTCCCTAATAAGAATCTGTGGAAGACCCCCAGGTCCATCATAAGTAATTAGCTGTGGCTCCCCCTGAATGTCAGAAATGGATGCCTGCAAAGCCTTGTTGGAAGTGCTGCATGCCGGATCCTCATCACCATCTAACCTGGTCATAGCAGAGGCATCTGACAACACAACCAAACAAACCTCAGGGTTCTCAGCAATCTCGGGAGAAATACCCAGCATAAGCTGGACATCAGAAGATTCCAGTCTTACCTTTTTCACCTTCTTCTTCTTCCTTAATGGCAGACACTCAGGGCAGGAAGTTCCTTTCATTGTATCTTTAAAGGGAAGACAACCTACTACAAAAGGTTTCTGGTACAAAAGCATGAGAAATCGAACAGGTTGTATGGTTGTGCAAAGCTCATCGGCAAAAAAGACAAGCCATTAAAAAACAAAACCCAACAGGGTACTTATTTGCTACAGCTCGGACTTTAGCAACAGGCATAGGCATTCAACCAGGGAACAGAAATACATTCCACCTGCCAATAATGGATGTAGGCATTCAGACCAATGATTAATGGATGCATCTGGACAACCATACATCACCTTTATGCCCTACACTACGTGAGGAGCATACTTGTGATGCTTGGCATACCTTCAAGCAACATTAGGCTATGGTATACTGGCCGGATGTTGGTCTTCACTTGGCAGGGAATCTCAGATGTAAAGAACACTGCAACAGTGAAAGGAAGGACATCATTAGTGTCCTTATAAATTCTCCCTCCTCCATATATCAATTGTGAAAACTGCTGAGGATTGGTGGGCGGGGAGTTGAGGAAGAATGAAAACGGACAACACTGATGGAATGTTACGGTGAGTACATAACTTCTTTACCTGATGTCAATTTTCATTCATTTCTCAACAGTTGGGGCACAGTCCCCAGCTCCCTAAAATCCTGGGTGTACTCCAAGGAAGGATATTCCTGAACACAGTGGTGCATAAGGCTGCTCTTCCCCTAGAAACCAGATGCAGTTTGTAATGAATAATACAGGTATGAGGAATGACCCATGTTGCAGCCACACATATGAAGTACATGACACTTTGGATGTGGGACCTGTTCCAGTCTGAAGGCATAGGAGCAGAGCTAGTTAGGGACACTGTCAGAGTTGAGGAACTAATTATGTTGGGATCCAGCTCTGGAACTGTCAGAGCTGGTGGATCCTGGGGCTCCGAAACTGAAGGATGGTTCAGAGAAGGAGTGAAAACTGTGCAAGTAGTAGCAGGTACACTCACATATCCAATAAACTAAGGATGTAGCCAAGGTAACACCCATTTGGACCTGAGCTCTGAGGAAGTTTTGCATCATCCTATCCACAACTACTTCGGAAAGACCTCTGGAGGACCTAGTAGATGGTATGGATGTCTGGAGCCCTAGAGTCTTTTTTTGGAGTTTTCATGAAAGGAGAATGCAGCCTGATGGAGACTGGATCCAAAAGAAACTCTTGGCCATGAGCTGTAAGAGTGCAGGATGTACTAGGACTTGCATACCAGGGTTTGGGATCTGTAGTATGAGTTGTAGGCCTTGCTGATATGATAATTGGATCCAATGGTTTAAGATCCAAAGATTTTGGATCCTGAGTTCATATCATCAAGTCCAAAGAAATCAGATCAGATATGAAATTTCATGAGGCAGTTCCAAAGAAGTCCTGGAAGACTTTGGCAGTGAATGCTTCCTATGCTCAGAAGGAGCTTTACTGGTCTTACCTGGAGTTTTAGTCCCTGAAGAAGATGTTGGTGAAGAAAGTAAACCCTTAAGAATGTCAGCTTCAGCTCTTGTATTGAAAGCTGCACACACTGAGTAGTTTATATTTAAATGAGCTGCTCCTAGTCAATAGACGCACTCCATGTGGGCATGTGAGTTAGCCATTTTGTGCCCAAGAGAAGTTCATACTTCAAAGCCTGTCAGCTTGTCAGCCATGACAGTACATCGAAGAAAACAAATGAAATAATATAACAAGATTTATATATACATGTTTGTGTGTGTGGATATATACACAAACAAAAAATTACCAACAATGGTAACTAAGAATTATCCTGTTACGACGAGTAGAAGGAAAAGAAAAGAATACAGAAATAGAAAATACCACTGATGCTTAAATTTAAGAAATTGTTATAAGAAAATATTATAGGAAATCCTGACGCTTTAAAACTGAACACTAACAGGGAGGATTACAATAAAGAGAACAAGGAAGAACTACTTAAGGAGTTTACTTATAAAAAAAAAATTAAATACTTGAAAAATCACTGAGACAATGATCCTATGTGTGACTGCTTTGGCAACAAACAAGATCTGAGGTACTGGGGATGGATTTGGGAACGTTGGGTGGAGAGAGGGGCTTGACAGTTCGAACCAAAAATTGAAGTATGCAACACACTCGAATCCCAGGATTGGATCTGTAACCCATTTGTTGAGGGAGAATGAACAGGACATCAGATATTACTACTATTTTTTATAAAGGAGATGCACTAGTTTTCTTTGGATAAGAATATTTTCCTATCCCTTTAGCACAGATGTGAAAAGGATAAATACTGTCAGAGAGAAGGACTGTCTTTCTTGGGATGGTACACTGGCATGAATGATCATTTCCTTGTCTTTATTTGGGAAGGAGATGGACGACATGCTTTTGGCTGAGGATAATATGAGGTCCTGGTAGCACAGATGGTGCATTTATTGATGGCTTGATAATACTGTGCTCTGTCAATATGATATATCATCATCCAAAATAATTCTTAATGAAATGTAAGGTGAATCCCAGTTTTCCGACTTCACTTTGTAATTGTTCTTCATGAAGCATGGATTATTAAAATAGAGGCCAGTTCCCAATGGAAAGAACTATCAAGGGTGAAAATAGTTTGTAGACAGTTGTCTACAACATATCTGATGTAATGCCAAAAGTCCCGATTCATTAATGTCTCTTCCACTGCTTTACTGAAGTAAATGTTCCTTAATTCACCATTTTTTGGTGAATGTGTAAAATGCTGAATAACTTATTCATACATAATATGGTGAACTCACCTGACTTATTTTTTGCATTTTTTTCTATTTCATGTATGTCTGCAAATGTGTTTCACCATCGTCTTATGACATAGAATACTTTTCTTATCAATATACTTTGATTTTGTATTAACACACAAATGGTCATATCCAGCTTTTGAATTAAATAGTGCTCAAGTAGCACAAGTAGACATAATAACAGCATTTATACAGTTTAGTTTGTATATGTGACAGAACTCCATCTGTCAACTTTTTGTGCCAAAGTCTCCCATATATAGAATAGTGAGCAAAACAAACATCTGCAAATATGGCTACAGACTAAGCAGTGCAATTCAAATGCATCCTCTCCGTTATTTCTCAGGAAATTCATAAAAACTATTTGCAGTTGCAGGTATACGTTACACTTGCACAATGGTAAACAACATCCTTGTCAGGGGCTTTCATGTCAATGACTTCTGCAATAAAGTGTATTAATAAAAGTGATGTACATTCTAGCCTACACAGCAATAAGTGATTTGATGTAAGTTGACCTGATTCCATAACAACTTGAAACTGAAATATGGGGGGAAAAACAGTTGAAAGTGAATTTACTAACTGAGGCTACCATTTGTAGCCGCTTTTGGCATAAGGTACTGATTGCTTCTCAGGGACAGTATGTCTTTGCTTGCTAATGAAAAAAAAAGGAAACTTACAAGATAAAGCCTGCAATTCTGACACCTTCATAGTTATGTCCAGATCACAAGAACGAGTTTTCCATAACCGTAACTTAACATCAGAATAATGAAGTGCATCCAAAGGAGACAGTGTTACCTTTTAGGAACAAAGTGTAGGTCTCAGTGACAGACTGGAGGCATAATAATGATACCTTTAATAACATCCTTGCATATCCCGTAAGATGCCAATGCATGACAAATGCAATCCTGTGTGAATAGTACATAGCTGGTATGTGTACTTTAATGGAGGAATAACCAGTCCTTTTTTGAACTTGTTCAAAAGCCACTTTATACTTGGAAGAGGTACTTGACAGTGTGTAGTGCTAGGCAAAAAAAACACAAAACAATCATGCTGACATTACTGGGCATCAGGCTGACTGTACTGACAAGTACAGCAGAATATTGACAAATGTAAGGTGTATAGTAGCAATGCTTGGAGTACGTCAGGTTAGGATATAGTGGCTATTATATAATGCCAAGGATACAGTATGGACACACTGTGTAAACTTCTAAGTGGTATATTGCAGCTGTAACATTAAAGGGAAATAACGCTCAGACCTGCCACAGTTGTGTATCACCATGTATGCGGGAGTACTGATGGCCAAATCGGCGTTACTTACAGAGTCCTTTCTTTGTCAGCTTGTTGGCTGCTGCAGCACTGATTTACCATGACCTAACCTGAGCCGTAAGACACACAATTTGTGCAGATTACTGTATTCTGACAAACATTCAACCTGTTACTTCCTAAACATTATTATTGATTATAATGTAATACTACTGTAGCTTTGGATCTTCAAGGTACTGCTATAATTATGGACAATGTAGACTGGTTTGTATATCACATTTAAAATGTCATATAAACAGAAATAGGTCTTCATGGAAACATAAACACTGAGACACATTTTACAAATGAAATGTGCAAGTTTTGTATTTCAGCCTATTTATTTTTCTGAATATCTTCCACTGATGAGAATAAAACATATAAACATACAAAAAATACATACAAATACTTCTCTGATACAATATACAACTGATGATGCTTCAACCATGAATAAGTGACTTATTTGCTACTATCTGTTACATAAAACAGTGCAACATGTTTTTATACTCATAACACAGATCAGAGGCAAGTACAGTACTGACACAAACATATATGTAACATGAAATACATCGTGCTGGGTACCCACAATATTTGCAGTAAAAAATAAACATTAAACCAGGGCATAACTGCACTAGTGCACACTTTAGAATAAACACTGATCTGGAGAGTAATACTGAGGTAGGTAACAAGTATTTTAAAAACCGTCAGTAATAATACCGGCAATAACATTAACGTGATTATCTGAATTCACAGCATTGTGTTAATAGTTGCTCAATTCAAAACTGTAGAATTATGTAATAAAATGCAGTGAGCAAAGCTTGTTAAAGTTCCACATCTATGTAGCTGTATAAAAAGGACAGCACTACCTACTCATTGGGTCTAGTTCAGAAGACTGACAGCTCAAAGACTGAAACTGAAATGATCGGAAACTTAAAATACAGAACAAATTTTTCATGCAGGGGGGCAAGCCCCCTACACCCCCCCATGTGTAATCTGGGGGGCGCAGCCCCACAAACCCTGTGGTAATTATATATACCAACTCCCAGAATACACAACAGTACTGAAGGGGAAAAAATCAACATTCTGTATTTTGAGTTTTCGATCATTTGAGTTTCAGTGTTTTGAGCTATCAGTCTTCTGAAATAGACCCTACTCATCAAACCCCAGAAGTGTAAACCATGTAGTGTAATACCAGCACCAACTGAAAGCACTCTTCTAAAACAAACTATTTACAATGGAACTGTACATAATGATATAACTACATAATGTATTATAACTAACCCCAGAAATCACTGAAATATATGTTGTGCCACATTGACACAGTGTGCAATTTTTCGTGTTACATCTTTGATGACTATGTATATATCTGCAGTGATTCTGACTACATTCATACTCCTATTGGTTGTATCTTCAGGGCATGAGTTACTTATCTGACTTCATTTGCAGGAATGCTACAGCACATTGCAGCCCAATTCCATGTGCATGTCACTCTTACATCTAATTTATATTTTTGGTTTGTCTTCATTAGGCTAGTCATAAAACAGAAACATTCTAGTACTGCTTCACCTCCTTACCATGTACATTACACCAGGGAAAGTGTACAATTGCTATGGTCTGTAATTAGGTTTTCCCTTGACACCAGTCATCAGTGTTTCTTTAGGGAAATTCCCTGCGTTGCTTCAGTTTTCAGCTTGATTAAACTGCCAGTGTCATTGCACTATATCAGTAAAATAAAATATACACAAATACTGATATTTTAAATAGCAAAGTGCAATATATGCAAAAATTAGATAAAATACAATATAACAATGGAGCACTACCATCAAGACAAGAGGTAAGCACTAAGTAATGCTACTGGGTCTTTACCCTATAACACTGATAGTATGGCTGGTTAACAAAACCACAGGGTTCAAAGTCATGACATGTAATGTCAAATTAAGACAGTGCCACAGATGAAAATACACTTGTTTTTAGTCATCACACTACTCCACTGCTCTTTGTGCCGCATTTGTTGCTAAAGAACCTCTTTGTGGTTTTCACACACTGTTCATCATTTGTAACACCATCACATGTGAAATGTAGCCATATTTTACATTCATGGCAATTAGTCATGCTCTCATCTAGTTTATATATGTTGCAGAAGCAATGCAGTGTCCACTGTACTTTCTTAGACTTTGTTTTTTTTTTTTGTTTTTTTTTTACTAGTGTGTGTGTGTGGAAACATCTTCACCTCTCTGTCATTAATGCACTGAATTAAATATTGTCTCATTTTACTTTGGATGAAGTGTATATTGGACAAATATGATTCATTTGCAAGAGCAACAGCACTGGCCACAGCAAAAAGACCACAGTCACTGATTCTTATCTGTTGTTGACAACACAAAAAATTAATGTCAAGCACTTGATCTGCACCAGCAAATAATGGAGCATACATTCTAATGAGCTGCTCCTTCAATGTGTCTAAGATGCTAGAGAATTGGAGAGTCACACACTGTTACACATGCACCACACCTGCTTGACACAACCCAATGTACTCCAACATGATGAATCTGGATAAACCTTTCACAGTCAATTTCACTCACAGACTTATCAGCAAGTGTCTAAAATCCACCATAACTTGGATGCTTTTCTGCAAGTAAATACTGACATGCATTAATCAAGTCAATGTCTTTCGGCTTTTCCCGGTTAGGGGTCGCCACAGCAGAACTCCTGTCCGCTAATGACTGGCAGTAGATTTTCATGAACGCCGACGTGCCAGCTCAACGTTCAACCTTCAACTAAGGCACGCCCATTTACGCATGTCTTTCGAACGCCCACCCAACCATGGGGGGGACTTGCAGACTCCACAAAGAAGGCACTCCCTACACTCCAGCCGAGAATCGAACGGGAGAACCTCTTGCTGGGAGGCAACAACGCTGATGTTATCATTAAGCCAATCACCAGTGGAAATGTCATTTCTGTCTCTGTATGTCAGTTTGATTCCATGAATTACTGTCCAGGTATCATCATCCACTGTGTCTGACTATTCCTCCTGCACTGTCAGCCTGCTACCTGGAAGTAATGATCATCTCTCTGCATCCTTTGTGACTCCATGTAACTGTTCCTCTGGTGGTGTCATTGTGATAACATCACTAACTGACAAGATGACATTGTCTTCGATTGTGTATTTATATTCTTTGGTAGTTTCGGATGTCATTTCAGTACTTTCCCAGACATCAACCTTCTCCAGGTCTGCTTTTTTTCCCGGGTTCCTATTAGAACACCGAAGACACATTCTTTCGAATGCGTCTTGGTCAAACTTAAAAGACTGAAATGGCAAAATATCGAAGTGGCTTTTAAGCAAATTCTTTCCTTGGGAAAGAATTTGCTTGGCCGCTTCTTTACTTTTCCGTTTTTGGGACTGCAGTGCAGTCTTGGAGTTGGTATATTTAAGTAGGGGAGGTGTGGGGGGTGAAGCCCCATTTAATGTAATGTTTAAAGTTTTTTTTTTTGTTGTTGGAACAGCAATTTTTTTCCCTTGGAAATAAATCGCTGTTCTCTCAGTTCAATATTGTAAGCTTTCGCTTACATAGGGTTGATTAATCACCGTTGATTTTTTAAGCTTTCAGTGATCTAATATAGACCCTTTTATCTCAACTCTCTGTGATCCCACGTTTTCTCTTTCCATATTTTTGTTGTGGAAGGGGATGTATTTGTTCATGTGACTGGTGCTTACCAGATGACTCAATCAGTGGTAAACCATGATCGGCTGGTATTTCTGCTAATACATATTCTGATACTTGTTTTAGCATATCAGAAAGGTTTGTTAGACTGCTTTCATTTGTCACCAAATAAACAGAATCTGTTATTTTTTTAGGTACTGTGTACATTGCCTGATTAACATGATTCTCCTACTTCTCCTACGTGGTGGCAGGTCAAGTAATGCCTGATCTGTTTTTAGTACCCAATTGTGTCTACAAGCAGTAATTATCTAATATAAACAATGGGTTTTCTGAATATGACTTATGAAGGGTATTACAACTCCATCCATCAATACTGTGAAAAATGCAACACATGTGCTTGCATGGCAAGAGGAATCTTCTCCAATCTTCACAACTGCATGAGGGTGACTCACTGCCCAAATCAACTGCATATGTTTTTTTCATTATGAGACTCACTTTTAATTTTGAACATTCCACTTCGATCATTTACAGATGTTATATGCATATTGTCCGGACTACTAATGTACCTCTGTATTACATGTAAAACAAAGTCTCGTGGGCGATTCTTCAAAAATGCCGGTATCAAACTACATAGTAAATACACTTACCATTATTTGGTGTTCTTATCATAATTGTGGTTGTCTTCTCATACCATAGCAGTAGACCTACCAGATATGCCTCTTACTGTAAGTTATTCTGTTAGAAATTTCATGTTGTATGACACTCTCCCATATCTACATTTGTTATCCAGACAGCACTGAAACTGAACAGCTAATATATAGTACTTTTTTCTCATGGTATTCAATGATCAAGTATTTTTACTCATCCATACCTTAAGTTATCCATTTCTCAAACCTGGAACAGAAAAAAGTGCATGCAAAAACAGAATATCATACTAGTTCCCTCTCCAGCAATCTCATAAAATGACATGCAACTCTGACAACATTTGCACAGGCAATACAGTTTTGCTGTGCTTTTATTATGCACTATAATCTAAGTATTACAAACATTACTGATTAACTTTTTTCACTGCGGTAGTCATGCCAGGTCAGTGTGGAAATATGGACTGCGTAACAGGTAACATCCTTTACCATAGCCATGAATAATTTAAATTGTGCTGCTATGTACGATGGAAGGACAATGGCAGTTGACAATGACAGCATGTAGGACAATGAGGAGAATAGATGCTCTGTTTATACAGTGGAATTGAAAGGTCTATCAGCTGTGTGAAGATTGGGTGAAGATAGGTGAAGGCTGCCAGGCTAGCCAGATAGAATTTTATAGATAATTCTGTCATCTGTAAATATTAATGCGAATCACAGGTTTGTTGTCTTAAATGAAAAAAAAAATGCTGTTACAAAAAATGTGGCAACAGTGCTCTCTACTGACCCAATAAAAACATGTTGTGACCCTTTGATCTAAAGTCGGCTCCAGCCCGTCTAGATGAAGACATTCTTTCTATTGTTTTAACCAAGAGTTAAATTGCTAGATTTAAACATGCAAAATATTTTTATTGCTCTGCTTTCTGACCAGCTACAGGAAAACACAAGGAGATGTTAAGAATGTAAATGTAGTTTCTCTTAGCCTGGGAACCAGGAATGTGATTTTAAAAACAGAGAGAATCAGAGAGCTTTAAGTGTTTTTGTCTTGACCATCCAACTCATCAGCACTCTGCCTGTTTTCTCATGTAAGTTATCTTACACTTGTGTTTGCTTTTAGAAATAGCTAGGAGCTAGAAAAATTAGACTAAGCATTTTCTGTGATGTCAGAACTGTCCTACTGAATTATTTTAAGTATTTATCTCTGATCTCTGAACTCTTGACTAGCACTGTGCAGTAAGAAGTATTGTCTTGTGCTTTTATTTATTATTAAATATTTTAAAACCTTTCAACTGTGGCTGTTTTGTGTAGAGGTAATTTAAGCTCTAGAGTACATTGCATATTTATAGTGATTACTGTACCAAGTCACTCTAATAAGCCTTGACTGTTTATACTACCACTTGGATAATAATATTGCACAGTAATAATTGGACACCCTTTTAAGGGCCTTTGAGTAGCTGATAAATATTAGCTGGGTGGTGGCAGGTGGTAGTAATGTATAGTCTGGGTAATAGGGGCACAGCTGGAGAACCTGTGCCAGCCTTTCCCAGGAGTGTCTGTGTGGTCGTATAAATTCTTATCTCAAAGTGTGTCAGCTACATGGGCAGGGACATGAAGCACTGGTTGGACAGAGAGAGTGCTGGAGGCTTTAGCTTGCCCAACTAGGCTGAGATCTGGACCCTATAGCTGTGCCAGTGGGGAGTCTTACTGAGGGCCTGGAGAGCAAGGGAGTGGCCAGCCCCGGACTGACTGTGATCTCTGTGTGTTCTTAAGGGAAACTGCACTTTACTGTGTGTATTTGTTATCCTTTCCTTCATATACGAGATGCCCTCTCTGGTGTTAATGGTGAGGATTGAGGCTCCGTGATTGCTGGGCCAGGGCATGGGCATCACAAGCTGCAATGGAAGATACTGATAATATTTCACAGATGCTACTTCAGGAAGTCAATAAGTAGTCTGCCTACTGAGATCTTTTTTAAGTTGCAGGAAAAACAAGCTAAAGGTGGGTAGAAGCTTTCCTTGGATAGCAATTGTTCACTGTTGATACATGTACTGTTTCATCTGTGCATGGATTATGTATTGGAGAGAAAAATGTGGAAGACTTACTGTGTACAAAAAAAGAAGTTATGTACTCACCATAATGTTCCATGTTTGTTGTCCATAATCTCGGCTTCATTCTTTGCTGGTTGGGACAGCGCCCCTAGCACCTTCTATCTTGGGTGACTCAAGGGAATAATCTCTTCAGAACAGTGGATCCAAAGGAAGCCCTGTTCTGGGAGCCCACATCTAGTTTGTAATGAGTGATAAAAGGTATGAGGCTTGGCCCATGTGGCTGCAGCACATATTGAGTCCAATGGTAGTCTGGCTTGAAAGGCGGTCGAAGTAGACATAGCTCTAGTTAAATTACCTTTTATTTTGTCTGGTAGTTGCATATGCTGAGAATTGCATGCATGAATAATGGTGCCATTTAGACAGGGTAACTTTTAAAACTGGAGCACCTTTCTTGTTATTTGAAAATGAGACAAAAAGTTGATCTCATTTCCTGAGCTCCTTTGTTCTGTGCAAACAGAAGTGCAACTGTCTGTGTATGTCTAATTAGTGAAGCTTATATGCTGCCTTGTTGCCATAGTTTGGGAATAAAACATGTAGATCAATGGACAGGTTCAAGTTGTTCTCAGAGCATAGCTTGGGAAGAAAAGAAGGGTTTGTTCTAAGGGAGAGTCTATCTTTATGAAAGAATAAATAAGAAGGTTGAATGGATTGGGCTTGGAGTTCTGAAACCCTTCTGGCTGAAGTAATGGCTGTCAAAAAGATTGTCTTCCAAGTTAGAAATTTGAGATTGCAAGAGGAGGCTGGTTCGAAAGGTGGGAGAATCAGAGTAGTCAGTATCAAGTTTAGATTCCAAGGAGACAGTGGTTCTCTTAAAGGAGGCCTTAGAAGAAGTATGCCTCTCAAGAAGAAACATGCCTCTCAAGAAAGCTTAACATAATCTGTGTGACATTATTTTAAACCCCATGTCTCCTATATGGTAATTTGAAATGGCAGCTAATTGTACTCGTATGAAAGCTGCAGCTGCACCTTCATTGAAAATCTATTCTAAGAAATCTAAAATATTGCTTACTGGAGCTGTGACGGGGTCTATTTGATTTTTGGATGCCCAACAAGAAAACCTTTTCCATTTGCTTGCATATAGCCTCCTAGTTGTTGCCTTGTGAGACAAAACCATGATGTGTCATACTGCAGGAGACATTCCTGGAAGTCTAGCTAAGACTGGAAGTGGAGAAGCCAAGCTGTCAATTTGAGGGTTTGAATTGAGGGAAGTAGAGTTCCTGACTGATGCGTTAGGAGGTCTAGTACTGAGTCCAAAATTCAAGGCCGATCTCAGAGGTGGGACCAGAATCAGTCTGCAGTTCAGCCATTTGGTTTTCTGTAGGAATATGGGGATTAGTGGGAATGGAGAAAAGGCATAAAGAAATCCCAGGGGCCAATAGTGGACTACAGCATCCTTTGGTGACTCCCCTGGTGGGGGGCAAGGGCAAGGTAGTTGTTGCATTTAGTATTAATGGCAGTTGCAAAGAGGTTGCAGCAAAGCTGGCCCCACTTGTGAAAAATCTGGTTTATTATTTCTTGTTTTAGGGACCACTCATGGGGCATCAAAATTGCTCTGCTCAGTCTGTCTGCTATTATGTTGGATTTCCCTGGGATATGCATTGCAATGAGAAAATCCTGAGATGCAATTGCCCACTGCCATGCCATTTGTGGTTCCCGACATAGAGGATAGGATCTGGTTATGCCTTGCTTGTTGATCTACCACACTACGGACATGTTGTCCGTCTGGACAGCTATTGTGCCCATTGGTAGGTAGTCGTGAAAGGCTTGTAGAGCTAGAAGCACTGCTCTTATCTCCAGGACATTGATGTGCAGGTGGTTCTCATGTTCTTGCCAGGTTTCCTGGACAGTTCTTCCCAGATAATACCACCCACCCTATCTGGAAAGCGTCCGTGGTCACTGTAGCTACTGGTGGAGAGGGAGTGAATGGTCTGCCCCTTGTCACCTGCTCAGACTGGAGCCACCATAAAAGGTCTTGTTTACAGGAATTTGTGATGATGATCTTGTGGGACATGGGTAACTCCTGCATTGACCATTGTGCAAAAAACAGCCATTGTAGTCCTCTCGTGTAGGCGAGCCAGGGGTACTAGTGTTATAGCTGCTGCCATAGAACCTAGAACATTCAGAACAAACTTCGCTTGAATCCTTCTCTTCGAGAGCAGGAAGGATACTTGGTGGCATAATGTCTGAACCCTGTCACAGGGCAGTTTTGCTATCATCGTTTTTGAGTTTAAGTCTGCTCCTATCAATGTTATATGCTGTGATGGCAACAAGGCATATTTTTTGAAATTTATGGTAATGCCCAGTTCTGAAAGCACAGATGGATAGTGGTGTCTCTTGTTCTGGTTAGTAGATGCTCAGTGGTGGCGGTCAGGAGCCATTCGTCTAAGTATGGAAACATCTGGAATCCTAGATGTCTCAAATGAGCCGTGACTACTGCCATGCATTTGGTAAACACTCTGGGAGCTGAAGAGAGGCCAAAAGGCAGAGCTCTGAACTGGTTATGACTGGCTCCCAGCATGAAGCGAAGATGTCTCCTGGACTGCCTGTCCATCTTGACATGGTAGTACATGTCCTGGAGATCGATTGGACATATCCAAATGTCTTTTTCCAGAAAGGGAAGTATAGACTGCAATGTAGCCATTAGGAACTTTGATTGTTTTATGGACTTGTTCAGCCTGCTGAGATCCAGAATGGGTCTCCAGTCCCCTTTTTTTTTGGAACTAAAAAGAACCTTGAGTAAGTTCCGGATCCGATTTGGTCTGTGAGGATTTCTTGGATGACTCTTTTTCTTAGCAACCTTTGTACCTCTAGGGTTGCTTCGTCCCTCTCACAGGGTGGGATGTCTGGGACTGAACTTGTTTTTGGGGGCGGTAAGGAAAAGGGGATGCTGTATCCTCTGGAAATTATGGATTGTACCCATCTGTCCCTGGTTAGGTTTTTCCAGGCTTTTGGGTACAGTGATAGTCTGCCCCGACTGCCTCCAGTGGTGGACAGGCAGGCCTCCTTTCAGTAGCACTGGAAGGGCCTGCCAGAGAACGTATCTGTGGCCCTGATTTCATGAACTCCCTCTGCTGTGAGGTTGGCATCTTCCATTACTATTCCCCCTATGCCCCTGGGGGAAAATTCTCCATGTGCATCCGGCAAAGGTCTTTAGGATTTATGGAACCACAGTTTTCTGCTCTTCTGGCCTTTGGGGTAAGGCCTGGTAGGGACAGAAAAATGCATTTCCAAAGCAGAAAGAGTTTTGCCTTCTTGTTTGCATCTCGTGAGCGTTTCTTTTACTTTTGGCCCGAACAAGGATGAGCTGTCAAAAGGGGCATTTATAAAGGAAGACTTAAAGGGTCCAGCAAACTCACAAAGGTGCATTCAGGAATGTCTCCTGTGCCTGCTGCCCTACTCGCTCCATCAGCTGCATAAGAAATGAGCTGCATGGAGGAGTTAACTACAGAGATTAAGGTAGCAAGCCAAGAGTCACTTTGTCTGACACCCCTGCAGCCGTAGAACCTTGCAGGGTATCTCCTAGCTCCTTAAGGAGATCCCTTTGCAGTCTGGTAAAATGCTACAAATAGTTCAAGGACCTGAGTGTAAATGCAATGACGCAAACATTCGCTTCCCGTATCTGTCCATCATTTGAGATTCCTTATTCAGTGAATGGACAGATAAAGAAGTCTCAGCTAATTCCTTTTTGGTGGCTGCCGCCACCACCATAGCATCTACCAGGAAACTCTATCTGAAGGGGCCATTATAAACTTGTTGGGTCTCCTTGGAACAGGCTCCACAGCTTCTGGAGAGCCCACGCTTTTCAACTGACTACACCAAGGAGCTGGACGAAAGGCAGAAAATACCCAAGAGGTGCAGGGTCAAGATCCAAATGCCTCCAGGTATATGGATTCATCTTCAGAAGGGTTAAAGGTTTTCCAGCCGCCTCTCTGCCTAAAGATCTCTAGGAAGTCTGAAAAGGAGACATCCTCAGAGGGCGACAGTGGGGACCCTTCTGAATCCTCTAAATCCGTATCTGAGGTGACAAACTCATCTGGGGAGTTTAAATGCTTGCTCTTGCAAGTTTTCTTTTGAGGGGCCTCACCTGCGGGATCCCCTGGAGAGGTTTTGGAAGAGAAGGACTCACCCACTGGGGTGGCCTGGGGCACTTGTTCTCTATGCCTGGGGGGAGGGATGGTTCAGAGGGTGACACCAGCTCTTTTGGGGGAAGACTGACTGGAGCCGAGGGTGGAGCCATCATGGAAGACAGCACACTCCTCATCACCTCAAAGGTACCATGACCCAGGCCCGAGGGAACCTCTGACTCCCGAGAGCCAGGAGATTTCCCCCATGCCAAGGAAGTGGGCTCTGAAGAAGATGTTGGTGCTGAGCTCACTCATGCCAATGCCCTGAGAGGTACAGTCGGATATGAAAAAAGACTGGCCCGACTCTCCTCTCTGGATCCAATGGGGGAGCATTGGCTACTAGACCCCTCAACAGAAGATGGAATCGAGGAGGTCAGAGCAAAAGTCGGGACCAAAAACCCAGGGGTGGGTCTCAGGTCAGATGGGTCCACCACAAAGACATCCAGGCACTCTGGCTCCGAAGCCACTCAGATCAGAGGCGGAATAGAAGATGGGGCAGAAGGCAAGGTCAGTTCCACATCCTTATGGGCTGGACTCGACAGTGTTTTTTCCAGAGCTGGGTCCCAAAGCAGCCTCTTGACCACCCTCTCTGCATTGTCCTCTGATAAGCTCCTGGAGGTCCAAGAGGATGTGGTCGAAGATTTCAAGCTACCAGTCACCAATTATAAAAGAGGTGACTGGGGAAGTAAAGAGACCAGTTCCAATACTGGGGACCGGCCCCATTTATGGCTCCTAGTTGGTTCCAGAACAGCAGTGGGAACCGAAGGAGAAAATTTCTCGGGCCTGAAAGCCTTCGAATCAGAAATTGAGTCCTTACTAGGTTTTTTGGTTGGCTCAAAAGTCTGAGCCAACAAAGGTTGCTTTTTCAATTTGTCTGATCTGGGAGGTTTCTGGTTCCCTTCAAGTGCTTTGGCAAAGGGAAGCAATCCCTTAAATCAATTTGTTTTTTGAGGCCTGTAATACTCTGGCACTGAAGCCATGACAAATTGAGCAAAAGTCTTGGAGATGAACAGCTCCTAAGCAGTAAATACAGCTAGTGTGTCCGTCAGTTACTGACATCTTTTGAGGGCAAGATTCGCACTTCTTGAACCCTGACTTCACGTCCTTTGGATGCTTACCTTCCTTGGACATAATGGCAAAACACTAGAACAAACAGTGTCCAGGAAAGTAGTGAAAAACAGTAACACTAATTTTATAATAAAAAACTCGGCACAGCTAATAAGCAGAAACTACAAACTACCCAAGAAAAACCATTATAACTAACACAGATATCTTATATATATATATATATTTTAGCACAAACAGGGAAAGGGGGCTAGAGGAGAGTCTCTAACTTAAATGACTGACTCCTCAGCGAGACAATTGTTAACTTTTTCTGACATTGGTTAGAGCAAGAAAAAGGATTCCCAGTGGGGTACTTAGCTTTAGAAGACTTCACTTCGGAATGAATCTCAGGTAGCGGCCGACCGGCACTCGTGCAAACTGCTTCTGCATCCAGCTCCTCAGCAAAATGACTGATGCAATGGCATCGGCTGCCTGTTTTTATACCTCTGACAACCTGACGTCAGTCCTGGGGCAACAGCAACCAATGCAGAAATACTAAGACTCTGGTATTTGGACCGACTGAGGGCTACCCCTGGCAGGATAGCCCCAAATGTGATGACTGCAACAGTGAAACATGAAGAACATCCCTCTAATTTAAACGGGTTCTCAGTAAACACAAGCTAAGCAGATGGGATAGGGATTTGGCCTGTGAAAGCGACGGCCAAAAATACAGCCATGCACACAAACCAAGAATAAATGTACAGAAATACCAGAAAAAGATTCTTATCTTTAGACTAACACTGAATTATTTAGTAGATTCTACTAATAAAACCTGAAAAACTAGCCAAAACATGCAGAAAAATATGAAAATAGTATCACTTAGCATGAGCCTTGTGAGAAGCCAATGATCTAGTTAAGCGGCAAACGAGATCTGGGTAACCTTCCCTAGGCATTGTGGGATAGGGTATAGCCTCGAGCCAGTGGAAGCTCTTGAGCTTAGTAAAAAGGCTGAGTTGGAACCGATGCTCGGTTCCTTACCCAACCAGCAAAGAATGAAGGCGAGATAGGACAACATAACATCAGTGATTCAATTTTTATTATGCATATACAGGAATCAGCTGCAGTGTCCCCAATATGAACTTAAGCTGCACTGGTGAGGTTAATAGCAGTAGCGGGTAATTGTAATGTGCCTTGGTGAAAAAGACTTAAAAAGAAGCCTGTTAAGAGATAAGCCATTTTGTATAGGGTTGTTTTGTTGTTATGGTTTACTATTCAAAATCTAAGGGCATTTGACAGTTAGATAGCGATATATTAAGACATTTGTGCATTCATAGATAATTTTCTGTGGTATTTCATGAAAGAAAAATAATTTATGTAACACCTGCACTGTGTCTGCTAAAAGTTTTCCAACAGAACTATAAACAATGAGTTTTGCCCTGCTGAGTTCAGTTTAGGTGACATCACTGTCAATGAACTGGAAACTGTAATAATGTTTATGATATTCAACTGTTCTTTAAGTAAACACATTTACAGAGTGAAGCGTGACAAGTTTTTGATGCTTTGGAAGTTCTGAATACTGTTGTTACCCATGTAGGTGCTAGGGTTACTCTTTAGGCCTGCAAATGTCATACTCAGTATTGTGGGGTAAACTATATCCTGCTATTACTGTGGATCTTTAACACATTTAGCCAGTAATAGTTTTAAGCAATGAAAGATGATCTCTGCCAACTGTAGTATCA
This sequence comes from Protopterus annectens, assembly GCF_019279795.1. Taxonomy (NCBI): domain Eukaryota; kingdom Metazoa; phylum Chordata; order Ceratodontiformes; family Protopteridae; genus Protopterus; species Protopterus annectens. Next base: position 1,859,455,588 of record NC_056741.1, read on the forward strand.
GCATTTGCGAGTTTGATTGTGAAACATCACTCTTTCATGTTTGTTTTACAAACAGCGATGCAGAATAACAGTACAGAAGGATTTAGGAGTTATCCTGAAATACATCTGGTTTACATACTGATGGAGAAGGACGGCTATATGAAGACCATAGACATAATGACTGCTCACAGTGTCACCATGCAAACCAATGTATAAACCCAATAGTTAATGAATGAAGACAGAATTTTACAGTTTCTTAGAGGTGTAGAAGACATATATATAGAAGCAGCAAATGCTGTTTTTCTCTGAACACATCCATTTTTGCCTTCATTTTATGAGAAATAATAGAAATGGAAAATGTATTAAACATTTATACATAACACACTGATACTGATGATTTCAAGTCATTAATGGAGGAACTGTGGTAAGGACATTTCAGTTTCATTCCATGTACGTACTTCTGATTATAATAGGACTGAGTGTAAAATAAAAAAAATGGAAAAAAACAGTAGCAGTGCACAATGTTTTATAATCAAATGTAACACCATGTATTTTACTAGTGGTACATAATGAAACCTTACTTGTAACATAAACAATAAAACTGGGGACAGACAACTGATATTTAAGGAAAGCACATTAGAATTAATGACACTGTTATGAAACAAATGTCTTACTTTTAAAAACAGAAAAAAAGAAGCTTTGTATCTCTACAAAAAAACAGTATTTCAAAGGTGGAATGGAAAGAATTTCAGGAGGGCGATGAGTGTGGTGTGTGTCACAAATGGAATTCAGAACAGCTAAGTGCTGTTGTCTTCAAATTGAGATTTGCTTATGGCAAGTTAAGAAAAGATGTATGCCACTACTGCCAAAGTCATCATAAAACAATGGCAGTTGAAGCAATGTAAGCAGGAGCAATAGACAGACCGAATAAGCGACCAGGAAGAAAGATACAGTTACATGCAAAATACAATGTGACACTTCTGTGTGACTGGATGGGATATGGATGCAATCTTAAAGACAGATGACTGACAAAGAGCTGTACATTTCAAACTATGACATGGGTGTGTATTGGTGTTTCTGAAGGAATACACTTGGCAAGGCACTCAGACAGGATATGACAGACTTGGCATACAAAATGAGGCCTATTGACTCATATAACTGCTGCTGTTTGTCCATATGGAAAATACTACAGTTGACAGTAGGAATAATTATACCTGGTGCACCTTAAGGAAGGTTTGACATCAAAAGTGACATTGAAGAAGAAAGTACAGTTGTTTACACTCATCATAAATGTAGATGTTCGAGTGTATTCACTGTTGCAGTTATCACATTTGGGTTATCCCTGCCAGGGTAGCCCTCAGTCGGCCCAAATACCGGAGGCTTTGTATTTCTGCGTCAGTTGCTGTCACTTCAGGACTGATGTCAGGTCGTCAGTAGTATAAAGTAAGGCAGCCGATGCCATTACATCAGTTTTTCTTACCCTAACTGTCAGGAGCCCCCAAGTGGGAGCCAGGATATGGTGGAAGAACCCCACCAGTAGAAAGTAAATACCAAAAGATCCTTGTAAGGAGAGAGAGAGAGAGAGAGAGAGAGAGAGAGAGAAAAGGGGGATGGGGGGAGGGAAACAAGGACTGCAACAGTGAACACACTCGAACATCTACATTTATGGTAAGTGTACACAACTGTACTATGTTGTTCGTGTTTCACTGTTGCAGTCATCATATTTGGGTTGATTCCCAAAGCTGAGGAAATGGGTGGAGGCGGTCAAGGAAACTAAAGGCTGGTTAGGATGCCCTGCAAGACTGCAGAGGCAAACCTTATCCTGGATTTGGAGAAGAGAGGCAGGTGGTAATGCTTGGTAAAAGTGTGAACAGATGTCCAGGTGGCAGCCTCCAGGATATCCCTGGTGGGGACTCCTCTGAGGAAAGTTGCAAAGATGGAGGCTGCTCTGGTGGAGTGTGTCCTGACCCCCTTGAGGGAGGCTTTCCATGCTGTTTGTAGCAGAATTGGATGCAGTGTGCTATCCATTTGGAAATGGTTTGCTTGGAGATGGCTTTGCCTTTTGCCCCTGAAGCAAAACTAACCAGCAATTGATCAGACTTTTCTGAAGGATTTAGTCCTGTCTAGATAGAATCTGAGCTGTCTATGCACATCTATAGAGTGAAGAATCCTTTCCCGCTTGTTCTGGGGATTAGGAAAAAAGGTGGGCAAATGAATGGATTGGTTGAGAGCCACACTGGAGACAACCTTGGGCATGAAGGATGGGTTAGTTCTGAGGGATATCCTGTCTGCATGGAAGATGATGAAGGGTTCCACAGCCATGAGTGCTTGCAGCTCAGAAACTCTTCTGAGTGAAATGATGGCCAGAAGGAATTCTGTCTTCCAGAAGAGAATTTAAGCTCTACAGAGGAAGCTGGTTCAAAAGGGGGCAAGGTGAGCTTTTCCAATACAAAGTTAAGGTCCCAAGCTGGTGTTGGTGCCCTTCTGGGTGGCCTCAAGTTGCTAGTCCCTCTTAGGAACTGTTTGACCAAAAGGGGCTGCTCAGTGTGAAAATGAGCAGAAATAGCAGAGGCATGAATTTTTATTGAGGAGAAAGAGAGGCCACTGTGTAGTAGGTCAGCTAAGTATTCCAGGATGAGAGGGAGGGAGGGCTGTGCCATATTGGCTCCCTTAGCCTGGATCCAGGTGCAGAACCTTTTCCATTTATCAGCATAAGACTTTCTTGTGCTTGGACGTCTAGCCTCACAGATAACATCCAGAACCTGTTTACTGAGGCTGGCAGATTAGTTCAGGGTTAGAGAATAAGCAAAGCTGCCAAATAGTCTGCAATTGGGGATGCATGAATTCCCCTTCCCTCTGGGTCAGGAGGTTTGGAATTTAAGGAAGATGCCATGGAGGCAGCGGGGACAGGCTGCGCAACAAGGGGTACTAGTGTTGCCAGGACCAGTCTGGAGCTATAAGAATGGTCCTTGGTTTTTCCTCCCTTATTTTGAGCAGTACCCTGGGGATGAGAGGTAGAGGAGGAAAGGCATAGACTGATAGATTGACCCAAGGGACAGACAGGGCATCCACTTTCCAAGCCATGCAGTGATGCTCCCTGGTGCAGAATTTGCTGAGCTGATGGTTGGTGTGGGAGGCAAAGAGGTCGACCTTCGTGGTTCTCCATTTCTGAGTTATTAGGGTGAAGGTACTTCTGTTGAGTTTCCACTCATGTGGGTACAGAAGACTGCTGCTTAATTGGTCTTCCAGAGAGTTGAGAGTGCCTGGTAGGAATTGTGCTAACAGGTGTACTTGCATGGCAGAGGCTGTGTGTCAAAGGGTCATGGCCAGCCTGCATAGAGGGTAGGAGTGAGTCCCTCCCTGCTTGTTGATGTACCACATCACAGTGGTGTTGTCTGTTTTGATCAGGAGAGCCCCTGGAGAGAGAAGGGGCTTGAAAGCTATCAAGGTGTGCTGCACAGCCATATATTTTTTGATTGATGTGCAGTGGGATTTGCTGTGGGCTCCATTGGCCCTGTATACACCTGCCATCCAGGTTTGGACCCCAAGCATAGTCTGATGTGTCTGTGGTGAGGGTCTGGGTGGTGGGGGGTGGGGAGAAAGACAGTCCCTTGTTGAGGCAGAATGCTGTTGCCCACCAAAGAAAATCTTTTCTGAGGCAAGGAATTACAGGTAGAAGAGTTTCCAAGTCTTGAGAGTGTTGACACCAAAAGCTCTTTAGGTACCACTGAAGTTTCCTCATATGCAGTCTGGCATATGGAATGAGTAGTATGCAAGATGCCATGAACCCCAGAGCTTGCAGGATCTTCCTTGCAGTTAGCTGGGGCCTGGTGGCTAGTTGAGAGAAGTAGGTTGTCAGGAAAATTTGTTTCTCTGGTGTAAGGTATGCCATCTGGGATGCTGTGTCCAGACTTGCTCCCAGGAAGATTATCCTTTGGGTAGGCACCTGCTTGGATTTCTTTTTGTTGATTGTCTACCCTAGAGGGGTTAGGAGGGTCTTAACAAAGGCCAGGTGCTTGAGCAGCTTTTCCTGGCTGTCTGCCTGAATAAGGCAGTTGTCTAAGTATGGGTAAATCTGAATATTTCTTTGTCTGCAAAGGCAATGGCTGGAGCCGGACATTTTGTGAAAACTCAGTAGATAAGCCAAAAGGAAGTGCAAAGAACTGAAAGTGTTGAGATCCTGCCCTGAAGCGGAGATATTTCTTGCATGATTCCCTGATAGGAATGTGGAGGTAGGCCTCTTTTAGATCTAGGATGGCTTGCCAAGCATCCTTGGAGAGCATGTGTAGCAGCTGCTGAAAGGTGAGCATTTTGAATTTTGGGATCACCGAGAAGGCATTTAGAATGGATAGATTGAGGCTGGGGTGCCAGGTGCCCTCTTTTCTGGATACCAGAAATAGTTGGAGTAGAAACCTTGGCCTATCTGTTTTTCAGGAACGGCTGACTGGCACTCATGCAAACTGCTTCTGCTTTGGGCTCCTTGGCAAGAAAGACTGATGTAATGGCGTCGGCTGCCTGATTTTATACCACTGATGACCTGACATCAGTCCTGGAGCAACAGCAACTGACGCAGAAATACTAAGCCTTTGGTATTCGGGCCGACTGAGGGATACCTCTGGCAGGATAACCCAAGTGTGATGACTGCAACAGTGAAACACGAAGAACATCACCCTGGTTTTGAAGTGGAGGTAGTCCACTGCTTAGATCTCTGCATTCCCTGTGGCTGCTGTCTGGGGGGTCTGTTTCCATGGGGCCTAATTTGGGCCAGTTTACTGGGAGCAGGAAAGGACCAGTGTTTGGAGGAACAATGCCTGCTGAACCTAGGGTGCCAGACCTGCAAGAAATCCTTAACTGTTTGCATAGAGTTTCCTTTTTCTTCCATCTTTTTTAAGACCTCTTCTGCATTAGTGCCAAATAAGTTATCTTTGTGCAAGGGGGCATCCAACAATTTAGAATTAACATGGTCTGGCTGGGGCTGTTCCTTAAGCCATGCATGCCTTCTAATGACAGATCCAGTGACTGCTGCTCTGCAAGAAGCTTCTAGTGCATCAAAACCACAGTGCAAGGTGTGTTTAGTTACTTGACTTGCAGAATGCATTAACTCTTGTAAATCTTTAGATTCTGCCTAAGCAGGAAAGGAAGAATTTTTTTGTTTAAGGAGTTCCAAGGTATGTTGCTGAAATTTCAGGATATGGAACTGACAATTTAGTGTCCTGACAGCAAGAGTAGCTGAGGTGTATACTTTTTTACCCCATTTGTCCAATGCTTGGGAATCCCTGTCTGAGGGGGGTGGGATTCTTAGCAGAGGTTGCTTTAATCCCTTTTGGCCCTTGAGAAATGACCTCAGGGTCAACTATAGGATTTTTAAAAAGATATTTGTGTGAGTCAGGGACTCTGTTGTACCTGTCTGGTTTTCTGGGAGCTGGAGGAAGAGCATCAGGAGTCAAGCTGGATTTAAGGAAAACATCCTCCACAACATCCAGGACTGGGGGGATGGCCAAGGATCTGTGTTGTGGAAGATCTAGAAATTCCCTGATTCTCTTTTTTAGCATTGGAAATGCTCCCTTAAAGTATGCAGAGCGTCCCAAAGGAAAAATCCTCTGGGGAAGAGGCTGAAGGAATGGAATCCTCTGAATCAGAATCCTCATAAGTGGAAAGGGATTGCATGTCTTCATATTCAGATGCATCAGATTCATCTGACTCTTGTTCAGACAAAACTACAGGGGACAGATTTCTTTTCCTTTTGGAGGGGGTAACTTGGCTTCCCCTGATCAGCATGATAAGTTCTTCTGCCATTTTTAAGCATCTGAGACTGAGGCAAGGTAGCAGGTGCCTGAGAGTGGGTCATCAGTTTCTTGGGTGTGGTTGGTACCCTGGGCCTAAAAAACTCGGTAATTTTTGAAAGAATGGTAGTCTCGAAAGAAGATGTCGGTTTGTGTCGAGATTCGGTAGTGCAAAGGACTTCCTCGGAAGCCGGTACCTGCTCAGCAGCTCAGGACCCATCCAAGGTACAAACGACCATAGGATCCTTAGTTGAAGAAGAGTTTTGTGGCATACCAGACTCCGAAAGAGTCTCAGTAGAGCCTGTGAATCAACAGAAGTGGGTATCAGGGGCTGCGAAAGAGCCTCACTGAGTACCAGAGAACTGATGACTAGCTTAACAGAAGCGTCATCGGTAGGTTTGGACCTGTGTGGTCTGTCTCTGTCTTTAGCTTTATGTTTTTTCAGAAGATCTGCTGTCAGATGGCTTACCAAAGCCATATTGGAATTTGAAGACTGTAAGCGAAAATATCTGGCTACAATAAGGGCCCAACGATGGATAGTTCTGGCTTTGAACAAAGCACAGAAGCGACAATGGGGGATGTTGTGGTCTGGGTCTAAACAAGTGACACAGTAAGAGTAGAAGTCTCGGTGTGGTATTTACTTTCCACAGGCGAGACAGTTATTAACTTTTTCTGACATCGGTTAGTGCAAGAAAGAAGGATCCCCAATGGGGTACTTAGCTTTAGAAGACTTCAACTTTAATTTAGTAGACGAAAACTCAGGTGGCGGCCGACCGGCACTCATGTGACCTGCTTCTGCTTTGGGCTCCATGGCAAGAAAGACTGATGTAATGGTGTTGGCTGCCTTACTTTATACTACTGATGACCTGACATCAGTCCTCAAGTGACAGCACCTAACACACAAATACTAAGTCTCTGATATTCAGACCAGCCGAGTTCTATCTTGGCAGGGATAACCCAAATGTGATGACTGCAGCAGTGAAACACGAAGAACATCTAACTATTACAGTCATAATAAATGAAGTCACGGCTGTACTATCAATCACATTGTGACTGGAATCTGTGTAGGTCCTATTTGTAATGAATGAATAAAGATTTACAACATCAGATCATTCGTTTTGGTTGATATCCATTTATAATTAACAGTACTTAGATGATCAGAATTAAATACTCAGAAGTGGTCCTTTTCCCCTGATATTGTCTAGGTAAACGTACTAACACATTACTGGGAGTAATCACTACTGACACAGCATAGGCATGTTTTCTCAACATATGGAAGCATTTGTTCTGTCAACAGCACTATAATCTGTCATGAAACATTCAGTGGTTCAAGAGACTACTGATTGGTCATTAATGCATAATCACAGTCATTGAAAAGCCCAAATATTACACAGACATCTGTTTGCATGGGTTAAAACCTTCCTGCACCCCTCTGCTATTTAAAGATACCAACTGCAGGATTGCATCATCATCATCATCATCATCATGTGGATAGGTCACTTTTCCCAGTCATTATAACAGCTGATTTCTGATCATCTGCAATAGCTAGTTCACTTTTTGATGGAAGGACTCGTGAAAAGTTCCTCTATGGCTCTTGACTTTGTCCGTACTCCTCATCTGGGATATATCTTTCCAGTACCCACCACCATCTTTGATATACCTACCTTTAAAGCAGTCATTCACTTAACCTGCTTATCCTCTTCCAATACCTCACTGCACTGTACGTCTTAAAGTTCTATACCTACTTCAAATTGGCACACCCAAATTACTGTGATATCACTATTGTGTATTAACACTCAGACGGACTTAATTGCTGTAATACCCCCCTTTGTTATAACCCCCCTTTGTTATATGTTAAAGTACTACAAATGGTATTAATCATCACTATTCTTTATGGCATGTCTCAATACAATGTTTGTTAATTAGTGTTTGTGAATGGAAGTATGAATTGTATTATGCTATGTACTCAATGAAACTGCATTATTATACTTGTTACTGTTGACTATTGAATGCAGTACGTATAGGTTAATAGGTTAATAGGTGTGTAATAGGCTAATGGCCATGGAGCCTTTACAAGCCTAGCCCATAGGATTACCCTGGCATGGTGCCAGCTGACCTTAGCTCCCAGTGCCTCTGTGGGGTAGAGCCACTGGAGTGATCCCTGGGGTGAGTTTTCTATTTCCCATCCACTCACCAAGATTTCTCTTGAAGAGGGCCAGTGAGGTGCTCTATTTGACATGTATGGGATGTTTATTCCATAGCATGAGCAGTCTCTGGGTTATGAACCTGTCCCTCCAGCACATTCTGTTGATTGTGTTAATGAGGTTGAGGTCTCTGGACTGTGTGGTGTGGAGGGATTGGGATTTCTTCAGATGTAGCATTTCTAACAGGGCTGGGTCAGACATGACTTTGTAAGTCAAACAGAGATCGTCTTTAAGTAGGTGATATGAGACAGAGAACAGTTGGAGATTTTTGAGTCTGTCCATGTAGGACAACTGTTTAAGGTCTCAGATCCTCTTTGCGAAGTACTTTTGCAGCCTCTCCAGTTGTTGCAGGTGTGTAGTGAGGTACATGCCAAATGGAGGATTGTACTCAAAGACTGGCCTAATTAGGGAAGAGAAGAGGGAGACAATGACCTCTTTCTTCCTGTATGCAAAACCCTTAGTAATGAGATGTGCCACATAGAAGGACTTTCTGACCACAGTGGCAATGTGGTGGTCAAAAGGGAGGTTGCTGTCAGTCTGTGTTCCCAGATCTCTTACAACGCCGCCTATGTTCAGTGGACTACCATTGATGTGGTAATTCATTGGAACTGGGTTTTTCCCAAAGGGGATGACAATGCATTTTTTGCATTGAACTTAAGGCCATGGTTCTGACACCAGTCATTGGTCTCAGTGAGGCCTTTCTGTAGGATGTCACCATCACTTGGGGAGTTAATAATAGCTCCCAACTTGCAATCATCAGCGAACTTTGTCAGCCATAGTCCCTTTGTGTTAGCCTGGACCTCAGAGAATTAGATACCAAACAGGAGAGGACCCTGGACCGTACCCTGTGGGACTCCACTCATGACTGGTCAGCAGTCTGACTTGGAGTCAGCTACTTTCACACTGTGGGTTCTATCTGTGAGCCAGTTTGCAACCCACCTAGTTATATAGGGGTTGATGCCTAGCTTACAGAGTTTTTCTATGATTCCTGAGTGGGGAATGGTATCAAAGGCCTTGGCCAGATCAAGGGAGGCTGTATGAACTTCCTTGCCTTCATCCACAGCTCTGGTGACTGACTCAAAAAAGTCAACCAAGTTGAGCAGGCATGATTTACCCTTCACAAAACCAAACTGTGTGGGATACAGAGTTTGGAGATTCCCTATATCCTTGTTTATTAGGTCCATGACGATGCATTCCATAGCTTTGCATATCAGACTCATCAGGTTAATGGGGCAATAGTTCCCAGGGTCTGTAGTCACTCTTCCTTTGTGGAGAGGGATGACTGTAGCAGTGCGCCATTCGGTAGGGACAAAGCCTGAGATGAGGCTGTGATTGAACAGGGCACACAGGTGATGTGACATTTCACTCTGTAGTTCATGTAGAACACAGCCAGGGATATTGTCAAGTCCCATAGAAGCTGTATTCTTTGCTTTGGGCAGTGCTGTTTTAACCTGTGCAGCAGTAATACTGGGTGCCTGGCAATCTACTGTCAATGTGATAGGTCCTTTGGGAGGGGAATGGGTAGAGTTGTCACTGAATCTGTCAGCCAGTATATTGGCAATATCTGTTGGCTCGGTATAGGAGGTACCATTGTGCAATAGCTCAGAGCAAATCTGGGTATTGCCATGGAGAGTCTTTACATAACTATAGAAGGCTTTGTGGTTGTCTTTACTATCTGCTGCTATTCTGTTTTCATAGCTAGCTTTAGAGGATTTGATGAGGGTTCTCAACTTTTTGTTGAGGCTCTATAAGAGAGTTTTTCCAGTCTTGAGACTTCACTTTATTCCGCATCAGTTTCCTCCTTCTGTTGTAAAATTTGCTTATGGCAGGGGACCACCAAATTGGCTTCCTTTTTTTAGAGGAGAGCATCCTGGTTCTATTGTGTATGGCGAGATCCATGCATTTGTGTACGTGTTCGTACAGTGCGTTGGTGTATGAGTCGGTGGTCATGCAATTATTCTCCATTTGCATGGGTGCCATGAAGTTAGCACCTCTGTTTTTAGGAGCCCAAAGTTAGCTTTGGAGAAGTTTTTCATGGTGGTTACCTTTGCGGGGGTGGGGGTGGGAGAGATGTGAATTTGCAAAGTGAGTAGTTTTGGTCAGATCTAACCAGGGAGGAGTTTACTATTGGTATAGAGCAACAGTTGCCCATGTTGGTAATGACCAGGTCAAGGATGTTGCTACCTCTAGTGGGGGTAAGAATGAGCTGGTCCAGGGCATTGGAATTAATGAATTCCAGGAAACGTTGGCCAAGTGTATAGGTACATGAGTAGTTTTCCCAGTTAATGGAGGGATAGCTGAAGTTGCCCAGTATGAGAGTGTTAGGTTGGACCCTAATATTCTCCAGGGTGCTTTGGAACGTGGAGTGTGAGTCTTGGGACATGGTTGGGGACCCATAGCAGGCTATGACCTGAATTGCTGTCTTACCCAATATTAGCTACACCTGTAGTATCTCTGATGTGTTATGCTGGGCTACCAGTCTGGAGATGTACACATCCTTTATGAATATGGGAACACCACCGCATTTGGAGCTTTGGTCCAAGTTCTGGGGCTGAAAGGTGTGGAATAAGTTATAGCCTGGTAGTGCAGGGGTGCTTTCTGCTGCCTTGAACCAGGTCTCTGTTACAGCACAAATGTCAATGTTCTCCATTTTAAGGAGTGCTTCAAGCAAGTGCATTCTGAGATTTAGACTTCTAGCATTGAGCAGCATGACTATCAGATTGCATATGTTTGCAACTGTTACAGTGGTAATTTGGTCTTTGGAACACTGCCTAAAAAAAGGCACTATAAGGGTGGCAAGAGCCTTGGCCAGTATCCAGAAGCCCAGGGGTGACAAATGCAAGCCATCTCTGGCAAAGCATCGAGGTCTGTCAATCATGTCATCCCAGGCAGACAGATAATGGATCCCCTTAGAATGACACCAGAAACTTAGCCAATTGTTGAAATCAATAATTTTCTGCTTCTACTGTGGTATCATTCTGGGTGATGTTAGGATGCCGCTCATGGCTAGAGTCATACCCGCCTGGGCTACATAATCCGAGAGCTCCTCCATGTCTCTTTTCATGTAGTCCAGGGAGGTACGTCTCAGGTCATTCACACCCACATGTACAATGATGGAGTCATAATTGTACCTGTTGTTGAGGGACCTGAGTGCATGTGTTATGTGGTGGATCCTGGCACCTGACAAGCAGATGACTGTTACTTTCTCCTTATTCAACCTAGTGAGTGGGACATCAGTGTGCCTTACTATCGAGTCACCTATGACTAGCATGTTGGCTATGCTGTTTTGCCTTAGGGGCTTTGGTTGAGTGGCACACTGTTATATGTGTTAAAGTACTACAAATGGTATTAATCATCACTATTCTTTATGGCATGTCTCAATACAATGTTTGTTAATTAGTGTTTGTGAATGGAAGTATGAATTGTATTATGCTATGTACTCAATGAAACTGCATTATTATACTTGTTACTGTTGACTATTGAATGCAGTACGTATAGGTTCATAGGTTAATAGGTGTGTAATAGGCTAATGGCCCTGGAGCCTTTACAAGCCTAGCCCATAGGATTACCCTGGCATGCTGCCAGCCAACCTTAGCTCCCAGTGCCTCTGTGGGGTAGAGCCACTGGAGTGATCCCTGGGGTGAGTTTTCTATTTCCCATCCACTCACCAAGATTTCTCTTGAAGAGGGCCAGTGAGGTGCTCTGTTTGATATGTATGGGATGTTTATTCCATAGCATGAGCAGTCTCTGGGTTATGAACCTGTCCCTCCAGCACATTCTGTTGATTGTGGTAATGAGGTTGAGGTCTCTGGACTGTGTGGTGTGGAGGGATTGGGATTTCTTCAGATGTTGAAAAACCAGTAAACCAAAGAACGAATAAATAAAATTTCACGTTAGGCAGAAACTCCAGGTACTCCAGGGTAATCGTTGTAGTGTAAGAAGTCCACTTTATTCACAATGAATTACGATGTATAACAGATAACAAAGACAGGTTTTAGCGCTTTCATCTCTGAATGAGACTTCATCAGAAACAACAAATGAAACAAATAAACCATTTAAATATACAATGCAATTAACTTTTCCATGATGTCACCTATTTAACTTCATTAATTAATATTTAAAGAAATATAAGCCTGGTTCCATTATTTAAACAAAATACTTCAACTAGATGTATTATGAATATCCAAAGAGAACATCTCGAAATGAATACAGTTTAAAAAACTAAATATTATAATAAATATTACTTTTAGTAAACACTATATAAAAATAATAAATATAAAAAGCTTTAAAAACAAGTTCTTATTGAAATAAAAGCATGAAATACCATTTAAACACCACAATATGTATAGCTTCTGTAATATAATTTATATATTAACAAATATGCAAATTTCATTATTATAAATAAATTATATAAATGTATACTGTAAATTCTTCTTATTGTTATAAAATATTAAATATCATTTGCTCTTTCTATCAATATAGGTACTAAGGAAACGTGGTCATTTATACCAGGTGGAAACATGGCTGCTAACTTATATTGCCAATAGCTTTCTTTTTTCTTTAAAATATTTTTCCAGTCTCCACCTCTCGGATCTATATTTACCACTTCAAGAATACTAAAAACAAATTTATCAAAATTAGCACAGCCAATACTGTGTCTATATAAGGCATTTGTGCTTTTAAATTCTTTATGTCATTTAAATGTTCATATATTCTACGTTTTAATGCCCGTTCGGTTTTACCTACGTAGAAATATTTACAAGAATTGCACAAAGCCAAATAGACCACTCCTTTTGTGTTACAATTACCCTTCTTGAAATACACTTTGCTTTTTACACAATTATTTAACACCATACTTTGTTCTTGATTAATGTACTTACAGTAATGACATCGTTCCACATTTTTAGTACCTTGTATAACTGAAGTGGTACTTTGTTTATTTTCCAACAATTGTTTTATATTTTGCCCTACTTTATTTACAAACCTAGGTTTACTTCCCATCTTGCTGAAGACTTCATCATTGGTTCTAAAAATATTCCAGTTTTTTTGATACATTTTTCGAATTTTATCAGATCTAGCATTATATTGTAACACACAAGCTGTATTGAAATTAATAGCATTTTGTGTATTATTATCAATATGTTGACAGGAGTTTTGACCAAAAGTTTCACTGTTGCCCAAAAGTGGTAGATATTTCATCCCCCATTCTTTATATATTTCATCTAAAATCGAATGTATTAGATCAATAGGGTAACCACATTCGGAGAACATTTCACTGAAAAAACAAAATTCTTCTAGTAGATCTTCCTTGTTGGAAGCCATTCATGCTACCCTAATAGCTTGTCCTTTAATAATACCAATTTTTTGAGATAGAGGATGACTACTTTCAAAATGTAGATATGCATTACAGAATGTCTTCTTTCTATAAACCTGTGACTTGTATTTTCCTTCTTTTTTATCTTTAGAAATGTAAGTGTCCAAAAAATTCATCCCTGAAATATCATACTGAAAAGTGAAAGACAAAAAATTAGTACTTTTGTTAATATAATCAATAAAGAATGGAATTTCATCTTCTAAGCCACCCCATAAATTAAAGGTATCGTCAAGGTATCTGAGGTATAATTTTATTTTAGACATGTATTGACTTTCAAAAATATGTTCCATTTCCCAACCTAAAAGTACTAGATTCGAATAAACAGGGGAACACGCTGCACCCATAGATACGCCCTTGATTTGTTGATAAAATTCCCCCTCAAAACACAAGTAGTTATTGTCCAAGACTAAACTCATAAGTTCACAAATCAAATTGGTTTTGTCGTGGTCTAAATTAGAAAATCTAGATAATACTTCGTCTAGAAAAACTAGTCCTTCAACCTTGGGAATACAAGTGAACAAATCTTTGACGTCCACTGTGAGGAAAATAAATGTCTCATCATATAGTACAGGTTGAATTTGCCTCAAAAATTCCCAAGAATCTTTTAGAATGTGGGGAACCTGGCGTATTATATGTTGTAGATGGAAATCAATATATACTGTAAGGGGGTGTATCTTTGATCCCTTAGCCGCAACAATAGGTCTAAACGGAGGTTTTTCAATATTCTTGTGAATTTTGGGTATCCTGAAAAAAACAGGGATCTTGGGATATGGTCTGTATAAGAATTCATGCTCATCTCTGGTGATTCTATCATCTAGTAAATATTCTTCTAAGTAACTGTCGATTCTAGAACTAGATATATTGATCTGATTTTTAGAAACATTGGTATAAGTGTTCTCATCCAGTAATAAATTTAACATTTCACATGAATAATCCATACTACGGAAAATTACTATCCCACCCCACTTGTCTGGGACCATGATACGAATATTACTATCACTTCTCAAGTCATTAAGTAACATAAATTCTTCCTTAGTTAAATTCCATTCAGTTTGTTTACCTTGTTTGAATTCTTTGTAAATATCCTCCATGACTAATTTTTCAAAAACTTCTATTAAGGGATGAAGTGGTGGATTGTAGACACTTTTCTTTTTTAATCCTTTATAATTGACATCACTTGATAAAAGAGGGCAGTCAGGTTGATTTTGACTAACCACAAAATTTAATTTTCTAGTGTATAATTTTAAAGATATTATATTGTCTACTAAATTTCCATTATTAGAAGGAATGAATTTTATACCTTTAGAAAATAGAGTGAAATATTCTTTAGTTATAACTCTATCTGAGTAATTGTAAATACTGAAACCTTGATACTGAAAATGATGTGAACCAGGATTAAAATTCGTTGGAAAGTTTGTTGCCAAGTGGGCATCTAATGATAATTCCTGTATTGGGAATATTGATTCTTCCTCTGGGGGTAAAAAGTTTTGTTGTACACCCCCTCCTTCGTGTAATGCCGTGCCAGTCTCTCTGAGCGTCTGACCATGGGAAAATCCTCCTCATACTGGGGGTCTATATTTACCCCTTCACCTTCCCATTCTTCATTCTGCCTATCAATTCTATCCACATTTATTGGACTATAACTTTCTATTTGTTCATTATTTACATGACCACGTAACGTGTAATCCTTCTTCCCATAAGACTGCTGATAAGGTGAAGGCTTAAAAATATATGCCCTATTGTTATAATAACTCTTTTGATCCCTATCTAATTTTCTTTTTTTCTTCTGATACATATTGGAACATCTACTGTCCACGTTGTCTAATATCTTAAAATATAATGAACTGTGATGTGAAAATAACAAATCACTTTTAATTTTGCTGTCAAGGCTTTTCACCTCCCTTAGAACACGTTCTCTTTCTTGTTCATAATAATGTAATGTTTTAGAAATAAGTCCCAAACCATATTCATTAAAAAATTCTATATAATCCGATATAATTTCATCAGTATAATTAATTCCAAAAGGAAACCTGTAAATTCTCAAACCTTGAGGTACAATTTTTAAATCAATACATTGTTTGAAATAGGCAATGTCTATTTCAACTGTTTTGTACTTAAACATTCTGTTTTCTAATAAGAAAATCAAGTCTTTCAAAGAAGACTCATGCAATAAATTGTCCACAGTATTGTTGTTCAGAACGCCCTTACAACTGTTATCCGAAGAAAAGGAATAATGTTTACCAAAAATTCTATCAAATTTATTTTTGGCTTCAGTTTGAGAACAAGACATATTACTGCCAACCCGTTCATCCACAATTCTATTATTGCTATTATATCCTGAACTCACTTGATTTACAGTTGTAAAAACAGTACCTTTTGTAGGGCGTACAACTGGGTTGCGAGAGTCTGAATTCATGTTGTTTGAACTTGCCAAAATAGGAGAAGTATGTATCACCGATGTGTTAACGTTGCACATGTTTCCCTCAGAGGAACTATTGGAAACAATTGTATTAGTCTTACTGGAACCAGGAACATCTCTGTCTTGACCCGCTGCTATAACATTCACGGAAACCGGTGAATGTAAATTTGGTGGGTTTTTTGAATGAAGCACCAGATTAGAGCCACAACAGTTATACCCCGGCGGAACAAAAACCGTACGCTCACCAATAAAGGATCCTGCACCTACATGACCATTTTCCTTCTGTGTCAAAAGTTCAATAAGTTTGGTCAAATCACCCTTAATTTGAGTGATTTCACCTCTCAGTTGTTGAATAGCTGCTCCGGAATCCTCGGCTAGTACGGTACTTGATAAATTCAAGTCCCCGGAGATATCCATAGCCAAAACCCGAACAGAAGAAAACTGTTGAAAAACCAGTAAACCAAAGAACGAATAAATAAAATTTCAGGTTAGGCAGAAACTCCAGGTACTCCAGGGTAATCGTTGTAGTGTAAAAAGTCCACTTTATTCACAATGAATTACGATGTATAACAGATAACAAAGACAGGTTTTAGCGCTTTCATCTCTGAATGAGACTTCATCAGAAACAACGAATGAAACAAATAAACCATTTAAATATACAATGCAATAAATTTTTCCATGATGTCACCAATTTAACTTCATTAATTAATATTTAAAGAAATATAAGCCTGGTTCCATTATTTAAACAAAATACTTCAACTAGATGTATTATGAATATCCAAAGAGAACATCTCGAAATGAATACAGTTTAAAAAACTAAATATTATAATAAATATTACTTTTAGTAAACACTGTATAAAATTAATAAATATAAAAAGCTTTAAAAACAAGTTCTTATTGAAATAAAAGCATGAAATACCATTTAAGCACCACAATATGTATAGCTTATGTAATATAATTTATATATTAACAAATATGCAAATTTCATTATTATAAATAAATTATATAAATGTATACTGTAAATTCTTCTTATTGTTATAAAATATTAAATATCATTTGCTCTTTCTATCAATATAGGTACTAAGGAAACGTGGTCATTTATACCAGGTGGAAACATGGATGCTAACTTATATTGCCAATAGCTTTCTTTTTTCTTTAAAATATTTTTCCAGTCTCCACCTCTCGGATCTATATTTACCACTTCAAGAATACTAAAAACAAATTTATCAAAATTAGCACAGCCAATACTGTGTCTATATAAGGCATTTGTGCTTTTTAAATTCTTTATGTCATTTAAATGTTCATATATTCTACGTTTTAATGCCCGTTCGGTTTTACCTACGTAGAAATATTTACAAGAATTGCACAAAGCCAAATAGACCACTCCTTTTGTGTTACAATTACCCTTCTTGAAATACACTTTGCTTTTTACACAATTATTTAACACCATACTTTGTTCATGATTAATGTACTTACAGTAATGACACGTTCCACATTTTTTAGTACCTTGTATAACTGAAGTGGTACTTTGTTTATTTTCCAACAATTGTTTTATATTTTGCCCTACTTTATTTACAAACCTAGGTTTACTTCCCATCTTGCTGAAGACTTCATCATTGGTTCTAAAAATATTCCAGTTTTTTTGATACATTTTTCGAATTTTATCAGATCTAGCATTATATTGTAACACACAAGCTGTATTGAAATTAATAGCATTTTGTGTATTATTATCAATATGTTGACAGGAGTTTTGACCAAAAGTTTCACTGTTGCCCAAAAGTGGTAGATATTTCATCCCCCATTCTTTATATATTTCATCTAAAATCGAATGTATTAGATCAATAGGGTAACCACATTTGGAGAACATTTCACTGAAAAAACAAAATTCTTCTAGTAGATCTTCCTTGTTGGAAGTCATTCGTGCTACCCTAATAGCTTGTCCGTTAATAATACCAATTTTTTGAGATAGAGGATGACTACTTTCAAAATGTAGATATGCATTACAAAATGTCTTCTTTCTATAAACCTGTGACTTGTATTTTCCTTCTTTTTTATCTTTAGAAATGTAAGTGTCCAAAAAATTCATCCCTGAAATATCATACTGAAAAGTGAAAGACAAAAAATTAGTACTTTTGTTAATATAATCAATAAAGAATGGAATTTCATCTTCTAAGCCACCCCATAAAATAAAGATATTGTCAAGGTATCTGAGGTATAATTTTATTTTAGACATGTATTGACTTTCAAAAATATGTTCCATTTCCCAACCTAAAAGTACTAGATTCGAATAAACAGGGGAACACGCTGCACCCATAGGTACGCCCTTGATTTGTTGATAAATTTCCCCCTCGAAACACAAGTAGTTATTGTCCAAGACTAAACTCATAAGTTCACAAATCAAAATGGTTTTGTCGTGGTCTAAATTAGAAAATCTAGATAATACTTCATCTAGAAAAACTAGTCCTTCAACCTTGGGAATACAAGTGAACAAATCTTTGACATCCACTGTGAGGAAAATAAATGTCTCATCATATAGTACAGGTTGAATTTGCCTCAAAAATTCCCAAGAATCTTTTAGAATGTGGGGAACCTGGCGTATTATATGTTGTAGATGGAAATCAATATATACTGTAAGGGGGTGTATCTTTGATCCCTTAGCCGCAACAATAGGTCTAAACGGAGGTTTTTCAATATTCTTGTGAATTTTGGGTATCCCGAAAAAAACAGGGATCTTGGGATATGGTCTGTATAAGAATTCATGCTCATCTCTGGTGATTCTACCATCTAGTAAATATTCTTCTAAGTAACTGTCGATTCTAGAACTAGATATATTGATCTGATTTTTAGAAACATTGGTATAAGTGTTCTCATCCAGTAATAAATTTAACATTTCACATGAATTATCCATACTACGGAAAATTACTATCCCACCCCCCTTGTCTGGGACCATGATACGAATATTACTATCACTTCTCAAGTCATTAAGTAACATAAATTCTTCCTTAGTTAAATTCCATTCAGTTTGTTTACCTTGTTTGAATTCTTTGTAAATATCCTCCATGACTAATTTTTCAAAAACTTCTATTAAGGGATGAAGTGGTGGATTGTAGACACTTTTCTTTTTTAATCCTTTATAATTGACATCACTTGATAAAAGAGGGCAGTCAGGTTGATTTTGACTAACCACAAAATTTAATTTTCTAGTGTATAATTTTAAAGATATTATATTGTCTACTAAATTTCCATTATTAGAAGGAATGAATTTTATACCTTTAGAAAATAGAGTGAAATATTCTTTAGTTATAACTCTATCTGAGTAATTGTAAATACTGAAACCTTGATACTGAAAATGATGTGAACCAGGATTAAAATTCGTTGGAAAGTTTGTTGCCAAGTGGGCATCTAATGATAATTCCTGTATTGGGAATATTGATTCTTCCTCTGGGGGTAAAAAGTTTTGTTGTACTCCCCCTCCTTCGTGTAATGCCGTGCCAGTCTCTCTGAGCGTCTGACCATGGGAAAATCCTCCTCATACTGGGGGTCTATATTTACCCCTTCACCTTCCCATTCTTCATTCTGCCTATCAATTCTATCCACATTTATTGGACTATAACTTTCTATTTGTTCATTATTTACATGACCACGTAACGTGTAATCCTTCTTCCCATTAGACTGCTGATAAGGTGAAGGCTTAAAAATATATGCCCTATTGTTATAATAACTCTTTTGATCCCTATCTAATTTTCTTTTTTTCTTCTGATAAATATTGTAACATCTACTGTCCACTTTGTCTAATATCTTAAAATATAATGAACTGTGATGTGAAAATAACAAATCACTTTTAATTTTTCTGTCAAGGCTTTTCACCTTTTCACGATTTTAGATGAAATATTTAAAGAATGAGGGATGAAATATCTACCACTTTTGGGCAACAGTGAAACTTTTGGTCAAAACTCCTGTCAACATATTGATAATAATACACAAAATGCTATTAATTTCAATACAGCTTGTGTGTTACAATATAATGCTAGATCTGATAAAATTCGAAAAATTTATCAAAAAAACTGGAATATTTTTAGAACCAATGATGAAGTCTTCAGCAAGATGGGAAGTAAACCTAGGTTTGTAAATAAAGTAGGGCAAAATATAAAACAATTGTTGGAAAATAAACAAAGTACCACTTCAGTTATACAAGGTACTAAAAAATGTGGAACGTGTCATTACTGTAAGTACATTAATCAAGAACAAAGTATGGTGTTAAATAATTGTGTAAAAAGCAAAGTGTATTTCAAGAAGGGTAATTGTAACACAAAAGGAGTGGTCTATTTGGCTTTGTACAATTCTTGTAAATATTTCTACGTAGGTAAAACCGAACGGGCATTAAAACGTAGAATATATGAACATTTAAATGACATAAAGAATTTAAAAAGCACAAATGCCTTATATAAACACAGTATTGGCTGTGCTAATTTTGATAAATTTGTTTTTAGTATTCTTGAAATGGTAAATATAGATCCGAGAGGTGGAGACTGGAAAAATATTTTAAAGAAAAAAGAAAGCTATTGGCAATATAAGTTAGCATCCATGTTTCCACCTGGTATAAATGACCACGTTTCCTTAGTACCTATATTGATAGAAAGAGCAAATAATATTTAATATTTTATAACAATAAGAAGAATTTACAGTATACATTTATATAATTTATTTATAATAATGAAATTTGCATATTTGTTAATATATAAATTATATTACAGAAGCTATACATATTGTGGTGTTTAAATGGTATTTCATGCTTTTATTTCAATAAGAACTTGTTTTTAAAGCTTTTTATATTTATTAATTTTATATAGTGTTTACTAAAAGTAATATTTATTATAATATTTAGTTTTTTAAACTGTATTCATTTCGAGATGTTCTCTTTGGATATTCATAATACATCTAGTTGAAGTATTTTGTTTAAATAATGGAACCAGGCTTATATTTCTTTAAATATTAATTAATGAAGTTAAATTGGTGACATTATGGAAAAGTTAATTGCATTGTATATTTAAATGTTTTATTTGTTTCATTCGTTGTTTCTGATGAAGTCTCATTCAGAGATGAAAGTGCTAAAACCTGTCTTTGTTATCTGTTATACATCGTAATTCATTGTGAATAAAGTGGACTTTTTACACTACAACGATTACCCTGGAGTACCTGGAGTTTCTGCCTAACCTGAAATTTTATTTCTTCAGATGTAGCATTTCTGACAGGGCTGGGTCAGACATTGCTTTGTAAGTCAAACAGAGATCGCCTTTAAGTAGATGATATGAGACAGAGAACAGTTGGAGTTTTTTGAGTCTGTCCATGTAGGACAACTGTTTAAGGCCTCAGATCCTCTTTGTGAAGTACTTTTGCAGCCTCTCCAGTTGTTGCAGGTGTGTAGTGAGGTACATGCCAAATGGAGGATTGTACTCAATGACTGGCCTAATGAGGGAAGAGAAGAGGGAGACAATGACCTCTTTCTTCCTGTATGCAAGACCCTTAGTAATGAGATGTGCCACATAGAAGGACTTTCTGACCACAGTGGCAATGTGGTGGTTAAAAGGGAGGTTGCTGTCAACCTGTGTTCCCAGATCTCTTATAACGCCTCCTATGTTCAGTGGACTACCATTGATGTGGTAATTCATTGGAACTGGGTTTTTCCCAAAGGGGATGACAATGCATTTTTTTGCATTGAACTTAAGGCCATGGTTCTGACACCAGTCGTTGGTCTCAGTGAGGCCTTTCTGTAGGATGTCAACATCACTTGGGGAGTTAATAATAGCTCCCAACTTGCAATCATCAGCGAACTTTGTCAACCATAGTCCCTTTGTGTTAGCCTGGACCTCAGAGAATTAGATACCAAACAGGAGAGGACCCTGGACCGTACCCTGTGTGACTCCACTCATGACTGGTCAGCAGTCTGACTTGGAGTCAGCTACTTTCACACTGTGGGTTCTATCTGTGAGCCAGTTTGCAACCCACCTAGTGATATAGGGGTTGACACCTAGCTTACAGAGTTTTTCTATGATTCCTGAGTGGGGAATGGTATCAAAGGCCTTGGCCAGATCAAGGTAGGCTGTATGAACCTCCTTGCCTTCATCCACAGCTCTGGTGACTGACTCAAAAAAGTCTACCAAGTTGAGCAGGCATGATTTACCCTTCACAAAACCAAACTGTGTGGGATACAGAGTTTGGAGATTCCCTATATCCTTGTTTATTAGGTCCGTGACGATGCATTCCATAGCTTTGCATATCAGACTCATCAGGTTAATGGGGCAATAGTTCCCAGGGTCTGTAGTCACTCTTCCTTTGTGGAGAGGGATGGCTGTAGCAGTGCACCATTCGGTAGGGACAAAGCCAGAGATGAGGCTGTGATTGAACAGGGCACACAGGTGATGTGACAGTTCACTCTGTAGTTCATGTAGAACACAGCCAGGGATATTGTCAAGTCCCATAGAAGCTGTATTCTTTGCTTTGGGCAGTGCTGTTTTAATCTGTGCAGCAGTAATACTGGGTGCCTGGCAATCTACTGTCAATGTGATAGGTCCTTTGGGAGGGGAATGGGTATAGTTGTCACTGAATCTGTCAGCCAGTATATTGGCAATATCTGTTGGCTCGGTATAGGAGGTACCATTGCGCAGTAGCTCAGAGCAAATCTGGGTATTGCCATGGAGAGTCTTTACATAACTATAGAAGGCTTTGTGGTTGTCTTTACTATCTGCTGCTATTCTGTTTTCATAGCTAGCTTTAGAGGATTTGATGAGGGTTCTCAACTTTTTGTTGAGGCTTTATAAGAGAGTTTTTCCAGTCTTGGGACTTCACTTTATTCCGTATCAGTTTCCTCCTTCTGCTGTAAAATTTGCTTATGGCAGGGGACCACCAAATTGGCTTCCTTTTTTTAGAGGAGAGCATCCTGGTTCTATTGGGTATGGCGAGATCCATGCATTTGTGTACGTGTTCGTACAGTGCATTGGTGTATGAGTCGGTGGTCATGCAACTATTCTCCATTTGCATGGGTGCCATGAAGTTACCACCTCTGTTTTTAGGAGCCCAAAGTTAGCTTTGGAGAAGTTTTTCATGGTGGCTACCTTTGCGGGGGTGGGGGTGGGAGGGATGTGAATTTGCAAAGTGAGTAGTTTTGGTCAGATCTAACCAGGGAGGAGTTTACTACTGGTGTACAGCAACAGTTGCCCATGTTGGTAATGACCAGATCAAGGATGTTGCTACCTCTAATGGGGGTAAGAATGAGCTGGTCCAGGGCATTGGAATTAATGAATTCCAGGAAACGTTGGGCAAGTGTATAGGTACATGAGTAGTTTTCCCAGTTAATGGAGGGATAGCTGAAGTCGCCCAGTATGAGAGTGTTAGGCTGGACCCTAATATTCTCCAGGGTGCTTTGGAACGTGGAGTGTGAGTCTTGGGACATGGTTGGGGACCCATAGCAGGCTATGACCTGAATCGCTGTCTTACCCGATGTTAGCTACACCTGTAGTATCTCTGATGTGTTATGTTGGGCTACCAGTCTGGAGATGTACGCATCCTTTATGAATATGGGAACACCACCGCATTTGGAGCTTTGGTCCAAGTTCTGGGGCTGAAAGGTGTGGAATAAGTTATAGCCTGGTAGTGCAGGGGTGCTTTCTGCTGCCTTGAACCAGGTCTCTGTTACAGCACAAATGTCAATGTTCTCCATTTTAAGGAGTGCTTCAAGCGAGTGCATTCTGAGATTTAGACTTCTAGCATTGAGCAGCATGACTATCAGATTGCATATGTTTGCAACTGTTACAGTGGTAATTTGGTCTTTGGAACACTGCCTAAAAAAAAGGCACTATAAGGGTGGCAAGAGCCTTGGCCAGTATCCAGAAGCCCAGGGGTGACAAATGCAAGCCATCTCTGCCAAAGCATCGAGGTCTGTCAATCATGTCATCCCAGGCAGACAGATAATGGATCCCCTTAGAATGACACCAGAAACTTAGCCAATTGTTGAAATTAATCATTTTCTGCTTCTACTGTGGTATCATTCTGGGTGATGTTAGGATGCCGCTCATGGCTAGAGTCATACCCGCCTGGGCTACATAATCCGAGAGCTCCTCCATGTCTCTTTTCATGTAGTCCAGGGAGGTACGTCTCAGGTCATTCACACCCACATGTACAATGATGGAGTCATAATTGTACCTGTTGTTGAGGGACCTGAGTGCATGTGTTATGTGGTGGATCCTGGCACCTGACAAGCAGATGACTGTTACTTTTTCCTTATTCAACCTAGTGAGTGGGACATCAGTGTGCCTCACTATCGAGTCACCTATGACTAGCATGTTGGCTATGCTGTTTTGCCTTAGGGGCTTTGGTTGAGTGGCACACTGTTTAGGAGAGTTATGTGTCTCGTGATTAGTGTTGTGTTGTAGTGGTTGAGTGCATTTCTGCCTTGAAGGTTGCTGCTGATTGGGTAGATTTTTGTTGAGAGCCTCCACTTGCTGTTTGGGTAGATTTTTATTGAGAGCCTCCATGAAGGTGGGTGTGTGGTTTGTGTTTTTATGTGAAGGCAGTATTGATGTGTGTTCTGGAGGGCTATGTGTTCCATGTGGTGTGGTGCAAGTGTTGACCTTCTCCTCATGACCAACTATTCTGGTCTTGGCTGGAGAGTGCGTGGCTTCCAGTTTGGATATATAAGTGCGTCTCTTGCAAGTCTGAGTGTTGGGAGGTAAGAGGAGAGGGTTGTCAGTGTACTTGAGGCAGTTGCTACATTGCCTCAGGATGCCCAAGTTCACCAAGTTAATAGGAGAAAGCACAGGGAACTGACCTTCAGATATGCCTGGAGGGGGTGGGCATTAATAATAAGTACTGAAGTTGTTTCCTTGTAGAACTTTTAGTACTGATAGCACTTTTGTGTGCTACAACAAGTGCTGCAAGAAGTCTTGTAAAGTGCTAGACTAATAAACTAGTAACAGTGCAGGAGAGGAGAGAACTAGCAGATCAAAGGGAAAAATTGAACAGCTGACTTTGTCACCACTCAGAAGCTTACAAATAATCCTGGATACAGCAAATCTGTATCTGGACTAGACTAGTTACAGGAAAGGCAGGAAACAAGCACAAATGCAGACTTTTAAACCAGAAAGTTGAAAGAGATGGAAAGACTGCCCAATTCCAAAACCCTTGGTCAACATTATACTGTTTGCATGCTCTTTCAAATACATGAATAAAACTATCAAAACCATCCCCTTCCATATATTGTGGAAAAGTTTACTGTTTGCATCTAGGATTCAGTTATTCCCTTCCCCACTACCTCCATGACCGTGACAAAGAGTCAGCATCTCCTTTTCATGATGTCACTGTTTCTCATTTTCTTCAGCCTCCAAATGTTGCAGTTTCTCTTTTTCTTCAGCCTGCAAATGCCGCAGTCTTTCTCCTGATTCTAACTGCATACTTTTTCATTTCTTTAGCCTCCAAATGCCACAGTCTTTCTGCTGATTGTAACTCCATATGTGTGGCCTCCAGTTAAAGTCTCTTTAACTCCAGCTGGGTTTTTAAATCCTTTGAGAGAAACGGTAAACTGTCCTATTGCTGAGGGCTGTGCACCCCCTTCACCAAACTGGTTATCCTCCTGATTGCTGGTCTCAGCTGCAGCAGCAAGTAAAGCTGAAATCATTCCTTCTGTAGTCTGGTTGGCACCCACCAATCTTTAAGCTTCACACAACATGGACAACTGGTTCCTTGACAGCTTGCCATAATCCTCTGCTGACATCTTTGCCTGCTTTCCCTGACTAAGTTAAACTAGACAAAAAACTCTTGATAAAATGAAACTCTGCATGTTTAACTTGCAGCTGTGGAGAGTATACACACCTTCAGTGACAAATGCCCACAGGCTACTGAAGTTCAGTTAATATCCCACTACTCTGCCACCAATATGTGACAACCTCTCAACCCCCACTAGAACCAGTAATGGATCTGCAGAGTTATACTGAGTATTTTGAAATGCAGCTCTTTGCACCAAGCAGACTTTCCCATAACAGAACACAGGGAACACACTCCAGGCCTAGTGGACTCTGTTTTTCTACAGACCACTTTGGAGCAGTGTTTACCAGTTCCAAGTAGCTGATACACCAACAGCTGGTTATTTAATTTTCACACAAAAGCACTCTGCAGAAAGGCTGGCACAGAATTAGTAATTGCACCTCCACTCTTCCCAGACTGTAAGGTAATCATGCTGCCACCAGTCAGCTACTCTAAGGGTCTTGCAAGGGTATCCAATACTTCTTCTTTCATCTTTTCCCGGTTAGGGGTCACCACAGCAGATCCACAGAAGGCACACACACTCATGCCTAGGGCCAATTGAACTGTCCAATCCACCTACGGCATGTCTTTGGGATGTGGAAGGAAACCGGAGCACCTGGAGGAAACCCACGTGACCACAGGGAGGACATGCAGACTCCGCACAGAAGGCACCCCAGATGAGGATCGAACTGGAGAACCTCTTGCTGTGAGGTGGCAATGATAACCGCTGCACCACCGCAGCCACCCTTGCAAGGGTATCCAATTATAGTGAGCAAAATGTAGTCTAATAGAAATGGTAGAGTGTGATCCAAGCAGCAAAGCTTTTCTGGATGGTCACAGTGTCAGTGAAATAAGTATAAGCACTGTCAAGATGTTAAAAGTATTATCTAAAAGAACAGCCACAACAACATGTGTAGATATATTTAATAATAAATATTAACATAGAAAACATGGAAATACTGATTATCTGGTTACAATGAACACCAGAGTTTCAATCACAGGAGATATGAGAAATAATACAGTTGGATAGATTCACATAGATACAGAAAAACAGCACTTAGCTAATATCACAATATTTTCCTGACTGTGTAAAGAATAACTGCTTCCTATTTAACCTAATAAATTCACCATTGCAACATGAAGTGCTAAGATGCTTACTTCCACAATGCAGGGTGATGATCTTCTAAGTAACTGAGGTATCTGTCAAAGACTTTTGCTTGTCAGGTTCTGAGAAATCATAACAAGACAAACTGCTGCAAAAGTTCTGTCCTTTCAGTGCTGGTTACAGAATGACATCACACACTCCAAAAGTATTTCATTTATTTTAAACGAGTCTGTGTGCAGTTGTAGTATATTTTCCTCTCATAGGTTCATAGGTTCATAGCTTCATACTAGGCTATCTGCCCTAGGGCATTTATAAGCCTAGCCAGAATGTGTTTGGCTTTCGCCACCCATTTTAAATTTATTTTGCTATGCCCTTATTTATTTTGCTATGCCCTCGGTTACTGAATGTCATGACTGGAAGTTGCACTGCTTTTTGCTGAACAGCTGCAATACTTTTCCCAGTCAGTGCTTTTTCCTTACCTTTTGTAGCTGATTTTACTTTTGGTTCTCTGCAATTTTTTTCTTGACATCCAGGGAATGCACTTAGTAGACAGTGAGTGAATTTTACCCAGAAATGCAAAAGTCCACTGGCCTTCTCTGCTGAGTTTCTGTTTTCACACTGGGAGAGCAAGAATGAAGCTATCACTGTTATCACTGAATGTGCATCCATCTTAGAAGTGTCTCCCTGGCAATCAAATTGACTCCTGGCAAGAATCAGAACCACCAAGGTCTGTTAGGGTGGATGTTATGAAAAAGCAGAAAAAATGGAGTTGTGTACAATCTTACCAAAGCAGTAGATGTCCTTCTTTATCACTGCTGCAGTATTGGATAAATGGATGTCCCACCCAGGGCAGCCCAACACTCAGCCAGAATGCAAAAGCATAAAAAAGATCTTGTATGTGCTGTATGTCACATTTATGCTATTTGCAGAGAAGACAGGGCATAAAAGGGATGTACTGATGCAACTACCCAGAACATCTTTGCCACCAGATCGAAGGCCACTTTTGCCAGTTGGTCTAAACATCTTGTGCTGCACTGTATATTTTGCAACACCAAGTAAGTGCCCCATTGTTTTTTTTTTTTTTTTTTTTTTTTACTTTTCTTGGTTTTGTATTTTATTTTGATAAATAAAACTTATATTGTTCAATAAGGGAAAATGTCAATGTGGGAGACATATTCCCTATAAGAATTCTCACAAATATTGCCTTTTTTGTTGGGCTGCTTCCCATGACCATACCCTCTGTAGTGTCTGTAAAGGCATTGGTGCCTAAGACATTCAAAAGCTGTATATCTTCCCTGGTAGTTTATCTCAAGATCCAATAGCTTAAACATGTAGCCCAGGGTAGTATGGCAGAATACTTTAAACTTGAGACACTCCTGCTAGGTAAAAAGATGACCAAGAAGTCTTGAATGGATTCATAGGTTCATAGGTAGGTACTAGGCTATTGGCCCAAGAGCCTAAGTAAGCCTAGCTAACAAGGTTCCCTGGCTTACACCACCCAAGAAAGTTAATTTCCAGTGCCCCTGTCGAACAGAGCCACAGAAGTGATCCCCGGGGTGTATTTCCTATTTCCCATCCACTCATTAGGATTTTTCTTAAAGAGTGCTAATGAGGAACTTTGCTTGACATAGATGGGTAGCTTGTTCCAGAGTATAGGAAGTCTCTGGGACAGGAATCTATCCCTCCAGCATGTCCTGTTTATTGTGGTGACAAGGTTTAGGTCCCAAGAGCATGTAGCTTGGAGGGATGGGGATTTCTTTAGATGTAGCATGTCCAACAGCTCTGGGTTTAACATAGCTTTATATGTTAGGCAGAGATTTCCTCAGAGTAGACGATATGCTACAGAGTAAAGCTGGAGTTTTTTGAGACAGTCAGTGTAGGGCAACTGCTTGAGGCCAGTAATCCTCTTTGTGAGGTACTTCTGTGGCCTTTCCAGCTGCTGCAGATGTCTTGTGAGGTACATTTCAAAAGGGGCATTGTACTCTATAATGGGTCTGATGAGTGCCAAGTAGAGGGGAACAATTACCTCTTTTTTCCTGGATGAGAACCCTTTTGTGATGAGGTGTGCCACATAGAAGGATTTCCTGACTACTGTGGTGATGTGATTATCAAAGGAGAAACAACTGTCCACCTGGGTCCCAAGGTCTCTTATCACACATTCGGTGTTAATTAGAATGCTGTTTATGTGGTAATTCATGAGTACAGAGTTTTTATCAAAGGGGAAAACAATGCACTTTTTGGCATTGAGCTTGAGGCCATGCCTCTGACACCAAGCATCTGTCTCAGTGAGGCCCTTCTATAGGATGTTCACATCATTTGGGGACTCGACTATGGCTCCTAGTTTGCAGTCATCTGCGAACTTCATTAGCCAGAGGCCTTTTATGTTAGCCTGTTCTTCAGAGAAGTAGATACCAAACAGGAGAGGTCCCAGGACTGAACCATGTGGCACTCCACTTGTCACTGGTATGAAGTCAGATTTGGAGTCTGCAACTTTTACAGTGTGGGTTCTGTCAGTGAGTCAGCAGGCAACCCATTTTGCAACATAGGGATTTATACCTAGTTTAGTAAGTTTAGCTATAATTCCAGGGGTCTAGATCTACGGTGCGGTTAAAGGAAAATTCCCTTTTCCCCACTGTAGTGCGATCTCGGAGTGAAAATATTAAAGTGGGGGAGCAGCCCCCCACATGAGTGGTGCAAGGGGGCTTGTCCCCCTGCATAAAAGTAGATTTAATGTTTGTTTTTTTTAACACACTTTAGCGAAAGCTCTTTTTCGGTGAAAGCGCTTTCGTTAAAGTATGTTCGGTGACAGTGGATTTGGACTGTTGAACTTTCATTCAACAGTCCTAGATCCAATTCCAGGATGGGGAATGCTGTTAAAAGCCTTGGTGTGGTCAAGATAGGCTGTGTGAACCACCTAACCGTTGTCTGTGGCTTTGGTGACTGCCTAAAATGTTGATCAGGTTCAGAAGGCATGATCTGCCTTTTACAAACCCGAACTGGGTGGGGTCCAGAGTTTGGAGGTTACCGATGTCTTTGTTTATGAGTTCCATGGTCTTACAGACGAGGCTCGTCAGGCTAATAGGGCGATAGTTCCCAGGATCAGTGGTGGCTCCCCCTTTGTGGAGTGGAATAACTGTTGCTGTGTGCCATTCAGTGGGCACAAAGCCTGACGTGAGTAAGTGGGGAGCCAGTTGGTTCTGAAGTTCGTGTAAAATGCAGCCTGGGATGTTGATGTGTTTTTGGTTTTAGAAAGTGCAGCTTTTACCTGCATATATGTGATTACAGGGACTCTGCATTCTTCCTGTATAGATATGGACCCTTTAGGGGGTGAGAGGGGGATAAAGTTAGCACTGAACCTATCTGTCAGGATGTTGGCAATATCACTTGGTTCTGTAATTTTTGTGCCGTTGTGCTGTAACTCAGAGCAGATCTAGGTGTTGCCATTGAGATTCTTGACATAGCTATAGAATGCTTTGTGGTTGCCCTTAGAATCAGTGGCGATTTTGTTTTCGTAGCTAGCTTTGGAGGATCTTATAAGGGATCTCAGCTTCTTACTGAGGCTGACCAGGGAGCTCCTCCACTCATGGGATTTTACTCTCTTTTGCAACAGTTTCTTCCTTCTGTTGTATAGTTTGTTTATGACAGGGGACCACCAGATTGGCTTCCTTTTTTTGGAGGATAGCTTCTTGGTTCTGTTTGGGATAGCATGATCCATGCACTCATGTAAGTGCTTATAAAGTGCATTTGTGTAGGATTCAGTAGTCGTAACTATATTGTCCATCTACATGGGTGTCATGAAGTTCGCCACTTCTGCCTTAAGAAGCATGAAGTTGGCTTTGGAGACATTTTTTACCTTGGTTTCCTTAATCGTGGGTGGGGGCGGGATGTGGATATCTAGGGTGATTAGCTTATGGTCAGATCTGACCAATGAGGAGTTGACTTCAGGTGTAGAACACCGGTCACTCATGTTGGTAATGACTAGGTCTAGGATATTGTTGCCCTTGGTGGGGGTGTGGATAAGTTGATCCAGGGCATTGGAATTTATGAATTCCAGAAAGCGTTGAGCGAAGGAGTTGGTACATGAGTAGTTTTCCCAGTTAATGGTGGGGTAGTTGAAATCGCCCATTATTAGGGTGTTTGGTTGAACCCTACTGTTTTCCAGTATATCAAGAAAAGAGGAGTGGGAATCCTGGGGCATGGTGGGGGATCTATAGCAAGCTACAATTTGGATTGCAGTTTTGCCCAGAGTTAGTTGCACTTGGATAACCTCAGATGCATTATTTGGTGTTCTGGTCCAGGTTAGATGAACGAAAAGTGTGGTATGA
The DNA here is from genome assembly GCF_019279795.1 of Protopterus annectens. Taxonomy (NCBI): domain Eukaryota; kingdom Metazoa; phylum Chordata; order Ceratodontiformes; family Protopteridae; genus Protopterus; species Protopterus annectens. The sequence continues at coordinate 1,859,486,572 of NC_056741.1, forward strand.
GTTATAGCCTGGTAATGCAGGGGTGCACTCTACAGCCTTGAACCAGGTCTCAGTCACTGCACAGATATCAATGTTCTCCATTTTAAGGAGTGCCTCAAGTGAGTGCATTTTGAGATTTAGACATCTAGCATTGAGCAGCATTACCCTTAGTTTTTGCTTGCCTGTTCCTGTTACGGTGGTGAATTTGTCATTTGAACCTTGACTAAAAAAGGCACTATAGGGGTGGCAAGAGCCTTAGCCAGTATCCGGAATCCCAGGTGTGAAAGGTGCAGGCCATCTCTGGCAAAGCATCATGGTCTGTTGACCATGTCATCCCAGGCACACAGATACTGGATACCCTTAGAATGACACCAAAAGCTTAGCCAATTGTTGAAGTCAATCATTTTGTCCTTGCACTGCCGTATCAGTCTGGGCGATGGCAGGGTGCTACTCAGGTCTAGGGTCATACCTGCCTGGGCTACAAGATCGAAGAGCTCTTCCATGTCTCTTTTCATGTAGTCCAGGCAGGTATGTCTCAGGTTGTTCACACCAACATAGACAATTACAGAGTCATATTTGTACTTCTTATGGAGTGACCTGAGTGTGTGGGTTATGTGGCAGATCCTGGCACCCGATAGGCAGCTGACAGTAACCTTCTCCTTGTTTAGCCTGGTGAGTGGGATATCAGTGTGCCTGACTATAAAGTCATCTATGACTAGTGTGTTGGGTACTTTGTTTTGCCTTATGGGCTGTGGTTTATTGGCACACTGAGTCTGTGGGCTATGTGTCATCTGGGTTGTGTTGGGGGGTGGAGGTTGCTTGCGTTTCTGCTTTGGAGGTCTCTGTTGCTTGAGCAGATTATTATTGAGAGCCTCTGTGAATGTTTTTGTGTTTCCATGTGTGGATTTTGGTGGTGTAGGTTTAGTGTGACTATGTGATGAGTGTAGTTTGGTGCAAGTGTTTACCTTCTCCTCTTGACTGTCAAGTTCAGTCTTGGTTGGAGAGAGCTTTACCTCCAGTTTGGCTAGATAAGTGCATCTCTTACAGGTTCTGGTGCTGGGTGGTAGGAGGAGAGGGTTGTCTGTGTACAAGAGGCAATTGCTACATTGCCTCAAGATGCCCAGATTCATCAGACAGACAGGGGAGAACACTGGGGTCTGACCCTTAGACATGCTTGAATAAAAAACTACTTTCCACTAGACAAGTGAGGAAAGAGAGTATAAGAGCTGTTCTTCTCTAAGCAAGGGAGGAAAGTAAGTACAAAAACTGTTTTCCTCTAGGTAAAGAGGAAGGTTGAGTGCTGTAGTAATTTATAGCTCATTTAATGCTAACAAGTTCTGAACTAGTGCTGAGCATGAATAAGCAAATTCAAGTGCTAAAACTGTCTGTACCTGGATCTTGTGGTAGATAGGCTACCTAGTGCTTACCACTCCCACTGATAAGATAGAAGGCTTCCCTCCAACACAGAAAGGCTTCGGGGGCTCAAAAGCTTATAAGTAGTCCTGGATACAGCAAATCTGTATCTGGAATAGACTAGTTACAGGAAACATGAGAAATGAGTAAAAACACGGGCTTTTAAATCAGAAGGTTGAAAGAGGTGGAAAAACTGCCCAAACGGCCAATAAACTACAATTTCTTGGCCATAAACCACTCTTGTGGTAGATAGGCTACCTAGTGCTTACCACTTCCACTGATAAGCTAGAAGGTTTCCCTCCAACACAGAAAGGCTTGGGGGGCTCAGAAGCTTACAAACAGTCCTGGATACAGCAAATCTGTATCTGGACTAGACTAGTTACAGGAAAGATGGGAAACAAGCGCAAACGCACGCTTTTAAACCAGAAAGTTGAAAGAGATGGAAAAACTGCCAAATGGCCAATAAACTACAATTTCTGAGCCAGAAACCACTCTTGTGGTAGATAGGCTACCTAGGACCTAAGTGGCTTGCCCTTCACAAATGTTCTCTCTGTATTAGGAAGAATGAGCTAGTGACACTAGACTGGAATAGAGTTGGGATAGAGCTGAACAGATAGGACTGGTAGGAGTGTCTGAAGTAAAAATATTTTCTAACTGTACTCGGTTGAGTAAGCAAATGAGATAGACCTAGGAGGAGTGTTTAAACACAAATTTACAGGAGGGGCGGGCATTTCCAAAGCCACCAAGATTAATACCAGAACAAGAACAGGGAGGGCAGGTGGGAAACTAACTGCAGAGACAGAGAGAGACCACAGTATTCTGTAACACAATTAATTAGAAAAATAAATAACTACAGAGAGACACCGAGCACAATATTCAACAAAACAATTAAATACACAGAAAAATAAAAAATAAAATGCAGTACAATTTTTAACACTGCAAGTTTGTACTTAACTCAGCTAGTAATGCTGTTGATTGTAGGTATATAGCAGAAGCCAAACAACTCAGATATTGAGCAGTAATAAATTCAAAGATATGTGACTAACACTTATAAATACAGAGAAATCCTTTAGGCTAAGAGGTTAACACTGAATATCAATGAAGTGAAACACAATAGCCCCCACTAACTGCAAAGACAGAGAGAGACCACAGTATTCTATGAAACAATTAAACAGAAAAATAAATAACTACAGAGAGACACAGAGCAAAAAATTCAATGAAACAATTAAATACACAGAAAAATAAAATGCACTACAATCTTTAACACTGCAAGTTTGTACTTAACTCAGCTAGTAATGCTGTTGATTGTAGGTATGTAGCAGAAGCCAAACAACTCAGATATTGAGCAGTAATAAATTCAAAGATATGTGACTAACACTTATAAATACAGAGAACCCCTTTAGGCTAAGAGTTTAACACTGAATATCAATGAAGTGAAACACAATAGCCCCACTTACTGCAGAGTCAGAGAGAGACCACAGTATTCTATGAAACAATTAAATAAAAAAATAAATATCTACAGAGAGACACAGAACATAATATTCAATGAAACAAATACACAGAAAAATAAAATGCAGTACAATCTTTAACACTGCAAGTTTGTACTTAACTCAGCTAGTAATGCAGTTGATTGTAGGTATGTAGCAGAAGCCAAACAACTCAGATATTGAGCAGTAATAAATTCAAAGATATATGACTAACACTTATAAATACAGAGAAACCCTTTAGGCTAAGAGTTTAACACTGAATATCAATGAAGTGAAACACAATAGCCCCCACTAACTGCAGAGACAGAGAGAGACCACAGTATTCTATGAAACAATTAAATAGAAAAATAAATAACTACAGACAGATACAGAGCACAATATTCAATGAAACAATTAAATACACAAAAAAGTAAAATGCAGTACAATCTTTAACACTGCAAGTTTGTACTTAACTTAGCTAGTAATGCAGTTGATTGTAGGTATGTAGCAGAAGCCAAACAACTCAGATATTGAGCAGTAATTCTTTAGCTGTCCATCTTATAACACATGTACCTATACAAGCAGGTAATAGCTCTGTGAGTTGATCGGCATCTAAGTCAGATTCTTCTGCCACGACCCCACCGCAGGCCAGCATGGATCTGTCTTTTCACACATCGTCTGATGCTTTGCAGTCATCTGGTCTGGAGTTTGAGGGGCACGCATGGTTGATAATGTTGGAGGTTCCTAGATAGATTCCGCAAATACTGCTCAAGGAGAAAGTCTGGTTTCTCTTATCAAATGTAACCAAGGGTTGGAAACTCTGGTATGTGTTATGGCTGATATCCCTCGAAAGAAATCATAAAGGCTTAGTACCTTGCATCTTGTTCTGTCCAGAAGTGGGCATGGCTGCCATGATTGACAGAGTGATTCACCTTGAAATACATGCATAATTGACAGGTATGCTGATTAATCACATCACAGAAGTCCAGATGATAGATTTTTTCATGCCTTGCAGCTCAGTAGAGTTCCATGAGGCTGGGAGGATAAGAGAGAAGTTCCCCTGAGAGATTCTGAGAGCACGTGTGATCCTGCATGATTAGACAGCCTGCAGGAGACATGTAAGCCAGGAAAGAGCTCTCTCGGCCGCATACAAGCAGAAGCCCGGAGAAGGTCCGTCCTTATGGAAGTTTGGAAGGGAGAAAGAGAGAGAGAGAGGTGGAAAGTGGACAGGCTGGTAGGGCCCCCATCCAAGTGAGAGGGTCTGAACTGTACCCCATCTGCAACGGAAGTCCAGAAGGGAGAGAGTGGTGAAAATTGGCCATGCTGGGAGGGCTCCAATATGGGTGAGAGGGTCTGGACCCTCCAGGAAAGGGAGAGAACAATGGAAGCTGGCTGGGCCGGTAGGACTTTCACTCTGGTGAGAGAGTCCAGACCGTACTCCCTCTGGGATGAAATTCCAGAAGGGAGAAAGTGATGAAAATTGGCCAGGCTGGGAGGGCCCATTTTTGGGTGGAGGGTGCCCAATCTTGTTCCATACCTGAGGGTGGTCTTGAAAAATTAAAAAGTCTCCCATGATGCTCTGGATTGGAAAGGAGGGGGACATGCAAGCACTGATGAGAGCAGATATGCCCCAGGGCAGCCGAGGAGAGTTCCACAATTTCAGCAAGGATCGGAGGGAAGCTTCCCTGAGAAGCTCCAGTGCATGTGTGATCTGGCACAATTAGGCAGCCTGCAGGAGACTTGCAGGAGACATGGGCCATGAGGGTCTGGATTGGAAAGGAGGGGTATGCGGAAGCCCTGATGACAGTTGATCTGCTTCAGGGCAGCAGAGAGTAGTTCCACAATGCCGGCTGGGATTGGAAGGAAGGTCCCATGAGAGGCTCCAGGGTATGCATGATCCGACATGATTAGGCAGCCTCCAGGGGATGTGGAGATGATGGAGTTCTCAGAGGTAAGGTGGGGACCATGGCAAGGGATGGAGGTCTCTCAGCTGGGATGAAGGGGTGGCCTCAATGGAAGTGAGTAAGGGAGCACAGGCAGATGGTGGCAGGGGCCTGGAGAGCTACTGCCTGAGTGAGGGAGTCAGTCAGAGCCCCCCATAATGGACAAACATAAGGGGGGAGGATCCAGCAGATGGTGTCAAAGGCTGTGGAGCTCTGGCCCAGGTGAGGGGGTCAGGCAGAGCCCCCCATGACAGAAATGCATAAGGGAGCACAGGGCAAATGGTGATGGGGTCTGGAGAGCTCCTGTCTGGGTGAAGTGTGTCAGGCCGAGCTCCCCCTATGGTGGAAGTCCATAAGGAAGTATTGGAGAGATGGCGACAGGGCCTTGAGAGCTCCTGTCCAGGTGAGGTAGGTCAGGTAGAGCACTCCCATGATAGAGGTCCATAAGACAGCACCAACGTAAGTAGTGATCATTCTGCTTCAAGTACAGTTCAAGAACCTTATTAATATTCATACCGCTGGCTGTATGAATATTAATTTTCTTAACTGCAACTTCACAAATTGCTGCCTGGTGGGTGTCACTTAGGTGGGACATGCTACTGCTCATCCTGCGAGGTACTACACTGATACAAAGCCAAGATAAAAAAACCTGAAGCATGGTTTGGTCTGACCTAAGGATCCTCAAAGGGAATGGTAAGAGTTTACTCAAGGCTTGTTTTCTGTCTTAATGGCCCTAAAACCATCCTATAAGTTCCAGAGGAATAATTCTTGTAGGCAACCCTGCCAGGCCTCTAGGGGCAGGAAGGGTGGGAGGCAGGTAACATCTGTTAAGGCCTCTCAGATTTCTGTTGCTCAGAAGCCTCCTTTATCTAATAAGCCTGCTCCCTTCTTGTAGCCCAGATTCCTTTGTCCCTTTGGCTCTCCCTTTGTCTTCTAAATCAGTGTCTCAGCATTTCAGAATCTTTTGTTCTTTCTGTCATCCATCAGGGTTACTTCATGGTATGGAAATTTTACCCTCCTTTTTCCAGTGTTCCTCATCTTTATCATTTCTCTGTGGTTCTATGGGCCCTCTTTTGCCAAGGAATCATTCAACCTGTTCCACCCTTCACAAGGGGAAATGGTTTTTATTCCAGAATGTTCCTGGATCCTGCAAAGGAAGTCACTTTGAGACCTAATTTGGATCTCTCACGGCTCAATACTTTTCTCGAGATAGCCCTTCTTTTTGGATGCTTACTCTTCAAACTCTGTTTACTCTTGTACTACTGCATGCTTTTCTATGGTCCTTGAATCTGAAACATGCTCACCTTCATATCCTAAATCACCCTCTTTTTAGAATTTTTTAGATTGTTCTGTCTCTTCCTCTCATTTTCATTTCTCTGCTTTGCCCTTTGGCCTCTCTACTGCCCCAAGGATTTCCACAAAATGCCTAGCTCCTGTGATTGCCTTATGCAGGCTCCAAGGCATTCAGATTTTTTTCATATTTAGATCAACCTGTTGCTTTAGTTGCCTTCTCACAGTCTATTGTTACATGATGTGCAGTTAACCATCTGTCGTCTTCAAAGTCTGGGGTTTACTATCAACTTGCAAAAGTCCATCCTGACTCCTTCTCAGGGTCATGTGTTTCTGGGATGCAGGACTGAAACTGTGCCAATGCTGGCCTGGAATTGTCGTTGACAGCCTTCTTTCAGTCTGTCCTTCCTCTGACTCCAATGCCAGTCACATATTTTCTTCTGGTTCTGGGATTAATGGCCTCTCCTATTGCAAAGCTTCCCCTTACTGACTGCATATGCAGAAGCTTCAGTGGTATGTCTAGTCAGTTTGTCTGAAACATTGTCACCATCTGGATTTCAATATACCTCTCATTCCCTGTCTTAAGAAGGAATTCGAGTGGTGAATTTAGCAGTTCGCTGTCATCCCAGGCTGGCTCTTTCAGCCTCAAGAGCTGTTCACTGATGCCTCAAGACATGGAGTGGAGGTCTTCATATGGTCACTTGAAAGTTCAGGGTCTCTTCCCCCATAAGAAGTCCAACCATATCAAGATGAAAGAGATGAGAGCTCTGATTCTGACCCTTCAGAATTTTCACCCTATGTTCTCTCCAGGACCCTTAAAAGTGTACATAGACAACACTACAGTTATGTGGTATGTCAACAAGAGGGGAGAACAAAAATCTTACCTTCTCTGCAGGATTTTGCTTCAAGCTTGGGAGATGGTTCTTAGTTATCAGTCAACTTTTCAGGCAGTATAAATTCCTTCAGACCAAAGTGTAGAGGTAGCCTGTCTGAGCAGGTCCAAAACACAGGTTCATGAATTGATGCTTCACAGACATGTTTTTGGATATTATCCATCAATTGGGTATTCTTCGGGTAGATCTTTTTGCCTCCACTTTGAATAGGCAGCTTCCTCTCTTCTTTTCCAGAGCGCCATGCTATCTCATGTGGAAGATGGATACCCTTTCCTTTTCTTGGAAGGGAATGTTTCTTTATGCTTTCCCATCTCTTCCTCTACTTCCAAGAATACTGCAGAAGATTCAGCTGGACTCCACAAAACTCTTGCTAGTGACTCCATTTTGGCCAAGACAGCAATGTTTCCCCTTCTTAATGCTTCTGGCCAGGGGCAAGCAAGCATCACAAGTTACCTGACCAATTGGATCTCCTTACAAAGGACAAGTGGTCTCTCATTCATCACCACTTGTCTACTCTGCAAGACATTGTGGGTGATCCCTTTCAGGCACTTCTTTTCCAAGGTTATGCTCAGGGTTTTACAGGAGGCAAGGAACCCTCAACCAAAAAAACCTACATGTCCAAATGGAAACGACTTTCAGTCTGGTGCCATGCTGGTAACCAGGACCCCTTTTTAGTGAGAGTCCCTGGGGTCCACTATTACTTGAATGGGTTACTTCAGTCTGGCTTGGCCTGTTCTTGCCTGAAGGCCCTTTTGTCCTCCATTTCTGCATGTTTGCCCTTGAATCTTCCTTCAACTGCTCATTTTCAAGTCAAACCATTTCTTAAAGGTGTTCTGCATATTAGGCATGCAAGAAAACATATTCCTCATCCTTGGGACCTTTATTTTCTTTTGCAAAAACTGAATCAGGCTCCATTCCTCCTCTTTTTGTTTTTCATTGGAACAAGGTGCCGCTTCATACTACTCCTTCTGTTATGTCCAAGGTAGTCACTAAATGAGTTTCCTTTAAAAAGTTGGCACAACACCCTTCCTTTTCCCCTTCTCCTCAGTCTGCTAGTGAGAAGGTCCTGAATACCTTGGATTTGTGCAGACAGGTCAGGTAATATCCGGATAAATCTAGGACTATTCACAAGTCTGATCAGCTTTCTGTTTCCTTTCATTCTAGGTCATTGGGTTTGGCTGTTAAGACTCTCTTCCTGGATATCTAAGGCCATTAACTTTTGTTATTCTTTTCATTGCACATCCCTGCCTACTTCTGTTAGAGCTCATTCCAATAGGGCTGTTTTCTATTCAGGTGCCTTCATCAAGGGATTGGACACCAATTCCATCCCTAAAGATGCTACCTTCTTCAGTGCATACCTTTATTTGATGTTTTTTATTTAACATTTGTTAATTGGGAAAGTCAGAATAGGAACAGAGCCTATTTTCAGCAAAGGCCTGGGGAGAAATGCTCCAGGTGCATGTCTTTGTAATATGGGAGGAAACTGGAGCACCCAGAGGAAGTACACATGAATACAGGGAGGACATGCAGACTCCACACAGTAGGCACCCCAGCTGAGAATCGAACCAGTGAACCTCTTGCTGTGAAATGACCATGCTAACTGCTATGCCACTGCACCATCTACAGTACTAAGCATAAGTTGGAAATGGTTTCTAGGGCCAGAGCAGGTTTTGCTGAGACCATTTCAAGCGACTTTCTGGAGGGCTCTTCTCAGATGTCCACCTCCTATTCTGTTTCTTGAGCTTGTTTACTCTCCCTTCTATGTGGAATACTGCAACTGTGGTATAGAAGGACATAGTACAGTTATGCAAAATCTTACCAAAACAGTAGATATCCTTCTCTTCACTACTGCAGTATTCATTCCCTCCTTCCAACTGCCTCTTGTTTGTTCTGTATTTTTTCCTTCCGGATGTGCATGGACTCGTTTGCCCTATGGAGACTGTTCCCTTTCTTGGGCAATTAAGTTCTGTGTAGTTACATAAGCATGGCCCTTTTATGTTGTATGTTCTGTGCATGAAGCATAACTGTGACGTATGCATAAAAGATCTTTTTTAAGCTTTTCCATACTGGCAAAGCATCAGGCTGCCCTGGGTGGGACATGCTTCTATGGAAATGACTACAACAGTGAACAGAAGAATGCCCATCCAGGGCAGCCTGACATCTGGCCAATACATAAAAGCCTTATGATCTTACATGCACTGTACATCTCAGATATGCTTCCTGCACAGAATGTAAAGCATAAAGTGATGTATGGATGCAGTTACCCAGAACAGAATCGTCCCAGCAGAAAACAGTATCCACAGGAAAAAGGAGTCCATGTACATCCAGAACAAGAAAATGCAGAAGAGGGAGCAGAACAAACAAGAAGGGGGTTGGAGAGAGGGAGTGAGTACTGCAACAGTGAAGAGAAGGACATCTACTGTTATGGTAAGATTTTACACAAATGTACTATGTCCCTCTGTATCACCATTGCACTATTCTTTGCTATAGGGTCAGTATAAAAGTTCAAGAAACAGAATGGGAGATGGAAGGCTGAGAAAAGCCCTCAACAAATCCACATAAAATGGTTCTATGAAGACCTGCTCTGTCTTTAGAACCAGTTTCCAACTTATAATGCTTAGTAAAGGTATGGACCAAAGAGCAGGTGCAGCTTCAAGGGTAGAACTGGTGTTCAATCCTTGAAGAAAGCACCAGAAAAGGCAACAGCCATAGTGGAATGAGTTCTAACAGAAGTAGACTAAGATTTGCCATGAAAAAAATAACAAAAAGAAATGCCTTAGATATCTGGGAGGAGATGGTTTGCTTAAAAATAGCCAAACCTAATATCCTGGGATGAAAGGAAACAAACATCTGGTCAAACTTACAAATGGCCTTAGTTTTACCCAAGTAGTACCTGAGCTGTCTTCAAATCCAAGGTATGAAAGACCCTGTCAATAGTAGACTGAGGAGAAGGAAAAAAGAAATGAGTTGTACTGACTAATTCAAAGTCAACTCATTTACTACCTTGGGCATTAAAAAAAATGATTAGTACAAAGGAACACCTTGACCCTGTGAATAAACAAAAAAGAAGTATGGCCATAAGGGCCTGGAGCTCAGAAACCCTCTAAGCAGAAGGAAGAACTAACAACAAAACAGCCTTCCAGGAATCTGCAAGCTCAAAAGGGGCCTGATTCAATTGTTCTAAAAGAAAATTAAGGTCCCAAGGAAGAGGAATACGTTTCCTTGAAGGCCTAATATGCAGGATGGCTTTAAAAAAATTTTTGACCTCAAAACGAGAAGCCAAGGGAGGATTCAAGGGCAGGAAAGCAAATATGGCTGACAAATAGGCTTCCACAGAAGAACAGGCAAAGCCAGACTGGAGAAACTCACACAAGTAAGACAGGACCAGAGAGACCCTCACTAAAAAACAGTCCTGATTACCAGCATGGTGCCAGATAGAAAATCTTTTCCATTGGGACAATTAAGATTTTTGGGTTGAGGGTTTCCTTGCCTCCAGTGAAACGCTGAGCACATTCTCAGAAAAAAAAGTGCTCAAAAGGGATCAACACCCTATTGCTGTCAGTGTTAGTTGAAGAGTGGACCTTGAGAATGGATGAGAGACCCCTTGTCCCGTGTGAGAAGGCCCAACCAGTGAGGTAACTTGTGACTGTCCATGGCCAGAGTCACAAAATTTTGGGATAGTCCAGCTGAATGTTCTGCAGGACTCTTGAAGGTAGAGGAAGAGAAAGGAAAGCATAAAGAATCATCCCATACCAAGGAAAAGAAAGACCATCTGTCTTCCAAACCAGATGGCATGGCACTCTGGGGAAGAAGAGAGGCAGCTGCCTTTTCAGAGGAGAGGCAAAAGATCTACGTGAGGAAAATCTCACCGATGAGCAATGTACAGAAACACATCACCGTGAAGCATCCATTTGTGAACTTTTATTTTAGACCTGCTCAGAGAGTCACCAATAGATTAGGCTTTGAAGGAATGTAAACTGACTGAAGAGTTAACTGATAACTGAGAGCCACCTCCTAAGACAGCAGGCATCATCATGTCGATCAGGACCGAATGCAGAAATGGTTAAGGAGGGGTGAATTTAAAACAAAAGATAAAAGGTTAATATTGGCGGCACAAGATAGTGGACTATGTACAGGCTGGTTTAAACAGTCCATTGAACATGTGGGAGAAATAGACAAATGTAGGTTTTGTAAAACAGAACTGGAAACAGTCACATCTTGTAGCTGGTTGTGATATACTAATGGCAGAAGGACTGTATACTGAAAGGCATAATAATGTGGCAAGATTGTTGCATTGGGGATTGTGCAAACATTATGGTACTGAAGTGGCTGAAAAACAATGGAAGCATGAATCAGAAACCATCACAGAAAATGATGAAGTTTACATCAAATGGGATCACCCATTACCAACAGTTCAAAAAAATAGATGCGAGAAAAACAGATATAGTAGTCCATGAAAAGAAGACAAAAGGTGGCATTGATTATTGAAATTGATACACCCAGCAACTACAGTATCTCATGTACAGAGAGGCAGAAAGTCATAAAATAACAGGATTTGCAGGCAAAAATGAGGGCAATGTGGAAGAAAGATACCCAGATAGTTCCAGTAGTAGTAGGAGCAATGGCTGTCATAAAAAAGAATTTACAATCATACTTAAATATATTACCAATACATGTAACTCCATATGGATTGCAGAAGGAGTCACTGCTGGGCACATTGTGGGTGCTGCAAAGAGCACTTTTGGCCAATGTCAAAGATCAAAACAATACTAATTTCATGAACGTTTATCATACTTTGACTTAGGAATGGGGTACATTCCTGTCATGGTATTAGAACCCAAAAGACTTGGAGAAATTAAAAAGAGAGTGTAGGTAAGATTTTGTGCCTCCCTGCATGTTGACATACCATGTTGTCTGTGTACACTTTGAAGGGGCATGTAGAGAACATGCGGTGAAAAGCATGAAGAGCCAGAATCAGAGTTCTCATCTATTTGAAGTTGATATAGTCTGACTTCTGATGGGGAGCTAGAGACCCTAAATGTTCAGTTGAGCACATGAAACCCTCACATCCCAAGTCTGAGGAATTGGTGAACAGTTGTTCAGAAGGGAGTGAAGGATGAATGGGCAGGCCGGGGTTGAGATTAAACTGTTGAATCTACCACACCAAGTCCTTCTTTAAACAAGGAAGGAGATGTACACTGAAATCCAGAAAGTGGTAATGCTGCAGCCAAACCAAGCTGAGGTACCACTGAAGATTCTGCATATGCAGTCTGACAAGAACAAGCACTGGAATAGAAGAGGTCATGAATCCCACGGCCAAAACAAACTCTCTGGATGGAATGGAAGTCAGAGGAAGAAGACTGCTAATGGCAAAGCTGTTGGAGGTGGAAGAGAGGCTAACATTGGCACTGTCTGAACTTCTGCATCACAGATACACAGGATCCTGACAGGGAGTCAGCACTGAGTTCTGAAAGTTGATAGTGCACCCCGGAGTTTGAGGAAGGGGGATGGTGAACTCCAGATCCTGTAACAGGCGACTAGGAGAAAGTGGCTAAAGCAACAGGTTGCCTAGATAAGGAAACATCTGAATGCCCTGGTGCCTGCAGTAAGCACACATAGAAGGTAGACATTTTGTGAATATCATTGGGGTGGTACAGAATCCAAACGTAAAAGCAAAGAACTGAAAATGAAAAGAAAAAAACAAAAATGTAAAAAGTTTCTTTAAAAGAAGGTGAATATGGATATGAAGGTGAGCATCCTTCAGATCCAAAGACAAGAGAAAAGCCTGGGTTAGTAAAAGTTGAAACACAGTTTGAAGAGTAAGCATCCAAAAAGAGGATCCCTGAGAAAGAGAGAGATCCCGATTAGGTCTCCAAGTGCCCTCCTTTCTATGAACCAGGAACATCTCAGAATAAAAACCCTTTCCCACTTGGGAAGGGGGAACAGGTTGAATGGTTCCTTGATTTACCAGGGATCCTAGGATATCTGGGAAATGAGGAAGTTGCTCTAAAGGAAGTTGAGGAATCCCTGAAAAAGGAGGGAGAGACTTCCATAGTATGAAGTAACCTTGATAGATGAAGAAAGAACCCAAGAATGTGAAGTGATAAGAAGCCAATTTGGAAGACAAATAGAAAGCTGAAGGGACAAAGGAACCTGGTATAAGGGAAGAGGGGGCAAATTGTCAAACAGAAGCAGGCTTATCAGATACAGAAGGTTTTTGGGCCAGAGCAGTCTGATAAGCCTTAGCAGTGGAGGCTCACCTATCATGCTTCCTGCTCTTGGAGGCCTGGCAGGATTGCCTGTGGACAAAAGTAGATGAACAAGGATAATAGGAACATATGAATAGGAAATACAAAATATGTTTCAGGTCTTGCAAGGATTTGCCTTTCTCTTAAAGAGACAAACATGTCAACAGCAGCAATCCCAAAAAGATGTGTATTATCCAAAGGAGGATCAAACAACTTGGTCATAATACTCTCAGAGAAAGACTGGAGATGAAGGTAAGAATAACGCCTCATGACAGACCCAAAAGCCACAGCACTGGAAGAGGCATCATCATCATAGCTACACTTCTAAAAGTGCCTAGTCACTTGAGAAGTGGAACCTAAAATAGATAAGGCAACAGATTTATCTTCACAATCAGGGAGGTCAGAAATAACCTGACAAGCCTGAGCAACCAAGGCCAGAGCATATCTGATCATGTGGGTCTGGTAATTACTAGCCGTAAAGGTCAAAGTAAAAACAGTGTAACCCTTCTTAACAACCCTCTCCATTGCCCTACTATCCTTATCAGAAGGCTGACATTTGGAGGAGGGTGAGAGCTTGGAAGGTTTATCAGAAGAGACTGACCCTACAGCAAGATCAGCAGGACAACATATAAATAGAAATTGACAATCTTCAGTAACCTTATAGAAGATTTCTTAAGAGCAAGAGGCTGAGACTCAGGAGACTTTGAATCAGCAATAAAAATGACTAACAAGGCAGCCAACACAGGAGGAAATGCAGATGGTTTCAGAGTATCCATCTTAAATAACTCATAATATCTCCTCTGAAAGTCAGCCTCTTGAAAAGAATCCCACTGAAAGTATTCCATCATTCTAGCAATTCTGATCCCAAAGGACAATTCCTCAAAATGAGATTCAGGGCTAATAGATTCCTCCTCACCAGAACTATAAGCCAAAGGTGAAGGCATCTGAGAAGGTATGACAAAGACCTCTCATCAGACTCTGAATCTTCATGCAAATAATCCATTTCCCAAGGCCATTTAGAAGAGGAGCAAGCAAAGAAACCCCTTCTGGAGGCTTCAGGGTCATCAAGGCCGAAAACAAGTCCTAAGTAAACTCTTGCCAGTCCCTTTGAGGAGCTTTAAGATGTGCTAAAGCATCCTTCATCTTTTGCCATTTCTTGGAAGGGACATCAGCCCTAATAAATACTGGAGGTTCTTACCCTTGACAAGATTCAGTAAGATTACCCGGAACCTCTTCCCTGACCAATATCTGCTGAATCTCTCTAGGACCCTAAGAGACAAATCAAACTATAGTTCCTCCTCAACGTTTGCAGCAGATGACTACAAAGCCTCAGAGGACATGCAGAAAGACAGTCCCATGCTGGTCGCTGACAGGGCCATGGTAGAGGAATTCAGTGTGGATAATGAGAGCTATTGCCCTTTTCTAGAGGGATATCTGGTGTAGGCTGGACAGCTAAAGAATCCAACCAAGACTTATTGGACTTCTTCCTACCTAACTTGAGTATTTCGGGGTTACGAGGTTCCGCCATTTCACCCTGGGCTAAATGTTTAAACCATTGGTTTTCAAGATAAATGGCCAGAGAAGACAAATGGCTTCTGAGCAGAAATGCCTTACAGATACTACAAGGAGTATGGTTGTGGGAAGCAGCCAAACAAAAGAGACACTGTTCATGATGATTGTTATGGGGAATATACCTCCAACACTGACATTTTCCCTTCTTGGATGACATGAACTGTAAGTAAACAAAATAAATACAAGACCAAAGAAAAGAAAAACAAAACCACAACCTCAACTGGGCACATATGTGATGGATAGGTATTCACCACAGCAATAAGTAGCTTGGAGCAATGAGCGATAATGGTGTTTGGACTGGCAGCAAAGAAGTTCTGGGTAACTGCATCCGTATTTCACTTTTACACCCTATGTCCTGTGTGGGGAGCATATGTATGATGTACAGCACATGCAAAATCATAAGGCTTTGGTATACTTGCAGAATGTCAGGCAGCCCTGCACAGAAGACCCCCATAGTCAAGAATACTACAGTGACACAGAGCAATATCTAAGAATACCTCTGCTGGTTGTTAGGATCCTTGGCGGGTATGACAAGATTTTACTCAGGGCTTCTTCAATGCCCTGATGGCCTTAAAACCTCATCAAGGTGTTTCAGTCCCTGCTACCCGAGTCCTCCACTCCAGTCAAGAGGGCAAGGGAATCTGATTCATCTGTAGAGGATTCAGATTCAAGAGCGGAGTCCCTTGCTTACTTTTCTCACATTCCTTCTCCCCTGGATTATGGGTCTGAGAAGAGGTTTCTCTAACTACAGAGTCTCCTTTGGAGGAATTCTCTTTTGGGGACACAGTCTCTTGGATGGAATATTTCAAATGGGACTTTTCCCAATTTCTGAGGTTCAACAAAAGGTACTATGAAGTGCTGCAGATGTTATCTGCTAAACCTTCTGCTCTTCCTCCTGTCTTAGCAGCTCTTCTGGACATGTTTTCTGCTGCCTCAGTGATTCCCAATTCCCAGTCACCTGTCCCTAAGAAAATGGATGACTTCTACAAGGTGCCAGATGACTGCAAGTATGTAAGTGTCCCTCAGCTGACCTTTCTGTGCTGGCAGTCTGTATTGAAAAAGCCTTCTAAGCTCATGCCCTCTTCAAAGCTCCTTCTTTCAGATAAGGATAGTATGGCTATGAAGAGAATAGATAAAAAGAACATACTGCTACTTCTTTGGCTTTTCATGCAATCAGTTACCAAACCCATATGACCAGGGATGTTTTGACCCTCTTGACTCAGGTTTCTATGGTTGTTTGTGACCTCCCTAATTCTGAAGGTAAGGTTTCTGTGCTCTCCATGATTGGGGCCACTTCTCTAGTTACTCACCACTCCATTAAATGCAGCTATTATGCTGCTGATGCCTCTTCTAAGGCTGCTACCTTCAGGTCTGTTATGAGGTAGTATTCTTGGCTTCATCTCCAGGCTTTGCCTGATGACATTAAAGCCAAGCTGTTGGATGCCCCTCTAGATAATAGAAATCTCTTTGGGACTGCTGCTGCTTGTTGTTTAAATCCTTTCAGGATAACAGCAAGGCTATGCAGGATCTTAAGCATATTTTTGTGCCTCCTATCCCCAACTTCCTGAGGAATTATCCTAAGTCTGCATTTGTCCACAGGCAGCCTCATCAGTCCACTAAAGGCAGAAAGGGATTCAGAAGGGTTCCACCTGCTATGTCTAGTCAGACTCCTTCAGCTCAGATGCTTTACTTTCAGGACAAATCTATGTGACATTTTATCTAGGTTCCCTGCAATTAGGTTTCCTTGTCCAGCAGGCTTTCTCTAACCTTTACAACTTGGCAAATGATTACCTCAGAATTTTGGGTTCTGTCCATTACCTGTCAGTGCTAGTTCATGGTGTGGAAATCTCTCTCTTCTTTCTCAGGCAATCCTCAGCCTCCTGTGGATCAACTTTCTCATTTTCCAAAGGTCCTTCTGTCCCTCCTGGACCAGGGAACCATTCAGCCGGTTCCCCCCTTCCAACTGGTAAGAGGCTTTTACTCCAGGATGTTCTTAGCTCCTTGAAAACAGGCTATTTGGAGACCTATTCTGGATATTTATTTTTCTCAATACCTTTCTCAAGGTGCCTTTTTTCTGGATGCAGTCTCTTCAAACAATGTTTCCTCTGTTGCTCCCTCAGGCTTTTTTGATCTGTCTGGTTCTCAAGGATGCCTATCTCCATATTCCCATTCACCTTCTAATCAGGAAATATTTACATTTCCCTGTTTTTTTCTCTTTCATTTTCAGTTCTCTTCTTTGCCCTCTGTCCTCCCTACTGCCCAAAGGTTATTCACCAAATGTCTCACTTCTGAGATTGCTTTTTGCAGACTTAAATGCATTCAGATTTTTCCCTATCTGGATGATCTGTTGATTCTGGCTCCTTCTCCCAGCAGCTTCTTACAGGACATCCATTTCACCACTCTTCTCCTGCAGAGCTTGAGGTTCAATATCAACCTCAAAAAATCTGTCCTCACACCCTCTTAAGATCACATTTCTTGATTGCAAGATTCAGACCATTCCAATGCTGGCTTCCCTTCCAGATGCAAAGGTCTTGTCCTTGACAGTTTTCTTCTAGTCTCTTCTTTCCCATCCTCTGTCTTGATCAGATAATTTATTCATGCTGTGGGGTTCATGGCTTCCACCATCCCCATGTTTACTCTCAACATACCTGATATAAGAAGGTTCAATGGTACCTGAAGTTGGTTTGGCTTCAACACTGCCATTCTCTGGAATTCTGTGTACCTCTCCTTCCTTGTCTCAAGCTTGAACTCCAGTGGTAGATTCAGCAGCTTGCTCTCAGTCTAGGTCTGCCCTTCCAGGATGTGGTTTCTTCTCAAGAGTTGTTCACAAATGCCTCAGACCTGGGATGGGGGGCTTCTTGTAGCCTAAAGAAAGTTCAGGGTCCCCTCACCAAAAGTCAGACCATATCAACACTTTTCACATAATGTTTCTTCCTGGCTCTCTGAAGGTTTTCACAGACAACACCATTGTGATGCAGTATGTAAACAAATAAGGGTGGGCACAAGGTCTTATCTTCTTTGCAGATGAGCTCTTCAGGCCTATGATTTAACTGTCAGCTATTAGGTGACTCAGTGGGGTACTCCTCAAGTACTATTTTTGCCTCCCCTATCAACAGGCAACTTACTGTTGTCTGTTGAGGAGCATCAAGTCCCCTGACTTAGAAGGTGGTCACCCTATCCTTTCCATACAGGGAGATGTTTCTGCATGCTTTACCTCCCCTTCCTCTGCTGTCAAAGGTCCTGCAAGACTCCAAAGAATTTTGGAAGTGACTCTCTTTTGGCTCAGACAGCATTGGCTCCCCTGCTTGTTCCATCTGGCCAACAGAAATCACCACAAGTTACCTCACTAGGTAGACCTACTCTCACAAGACAAGGGATCTCTTATCCATCATCATTTGCTACTCTTCAAATGACTTACTCTTCAAATGACCTTGTGGGCTATAGGATTTTGATCCTCTTTAGGCACCCTTTTCTGAGGATCTGCTTCAGATTTTACAGGCCATAAACCCAATACCAAAAAATATTTGTCCAAGTGGATGAGATTTTCAGTTTAGTGCCTCTCTCATCACCAGGATCCTTTTCTACAGGAGGTCCCTTTAGTTCTCTCTTATCTGTATGAGTTGCTCCAGGCTGGCTTGGCCTATTTTTCAGTCAAAGACCCTTCTTGACAGCAATTTCTGTCTGTCTGCCCTTGAATCCCCCATTGGTTGCTTGCTTTGAGGTCAAACAATTTCTTATCTGTGTCTTACATATCAGAACCCCAATACAGCCTATTCCTCCCTTGTGGGACCTTAATTTTGTTTTGGAAAAACTGACTTGTGCTCCCTTTGAGTCTGCAGAGTCAGGTTCCCTGCAACATTGCACTTGGGAGGCTGTCTTGTTGTTGGCCCTTATTTCAGCCAAAAGGGTCTCAGAGTTTCAGGCCCTTATGGCTGTTCCTTCTTTTGTAGTCTTTCATAAAGACATGGTGCCTCTTCAGACCAATCCTTCTCTTATGTACAAGGTGGTAAATCAGCTGTCCCTTAATCAGTCAATTCAGCTTCCTTCCTGTTTTCTTTCACCACAGTTTGTTAGTAAGAAGGTTCTTCACACCTTGAATTTACACAGACAGCTCTGGTATTATTTAGATAAAAATAAGGACTTTCACAATTCTGAGCAGATATTTGTTTCTTTTCATCTCAGGACATTGGGCTTAGCTGTCTCCACGCATTCCAACTCCTCCTGGATTTCTAAGACCATTTCCTTTTGTTATTCTTTTCATAAAAAATGGCTTTCTATCTCTGTAAAGGTACATTCTATCACAGTGATTGCCTCTTAAGTTGCTTTATTGAAGGGTTAGGACACTAATTCCACCATTGAGGCTGCTACTTGGTTTTCTGTTTATAGTTTTACTAAACATTATAAGTTAGATGTTGTTTCCATGTATATTTTTTCTTCAGGATGTACATGTGCTCTTTTGTCCTTAGAAGGATGCCGTCTCTCCTGGGGCAATTTCATTCTGGGTAATTGTGTTTGTACATCACCTTTACATCTTAAGACTTGTGTGTTCAGCATATGTATGACGTATGATACATATAAAATCCAAAGGCTTTGGTATACTGGCAGATGTTGAGCTACTGCGGCAGGAGATAACTTCTGTTAAGAATACTGCAACAGTGAAGAGAAGGGCATCACTGTTATGTTAATATTTTACACAACTGTATTTTACCGAGACATATTCAAAACAACAGAGTACCTCAGCAACGCAAGGTTTCAATGCCTTCCACACCTTTAGACCAGTAGCTGGACAGACAAGGGTTAAAAGTGGAGATGTCTCAATGTTGTGTCTTTCGACTTTTCCCGGTTAGTGGTTGCCACAGCGGAACTCCGGTCCACTAATGATTGGCAGAAGATTTTTACGTGCCGAGTTGCCAGCCCTGATGCACAACCTTCAAGGAAGGTACGCCCATTCACGCATGTCTCCAGACAGAATCCTAAATAGTATTGGGTATCAGTTCATTATGTTCCCACTCAGCCAGAACCAAATTAGAGTAACTATATGTTCCTTGCTGTAACTTGTATTGGAAAATAACATCTTTATGTATGGGGATTCTTTCTATTTGCAGACATGGGGTGTGGCTATGGACACCCCATGTGCAAATAGTTACTCTAATTTGGTTCTGGCTGAGTGGGAACATAATGAACTGATACCCAGCACTTGGAAACAATATCTAGTGTACTACGGCCATTTTGTGGATGATGTCTTTATCCTTTGGAGAGGCAGCTCTACACAATTGGACCTTTTTGTCAACTTTATCAACGACAGCACTGATTTTTTAGAGTTTGTGGTTAAACATTCTTCAGAGACCATAGAATTTCTGGATGTTAAGATTCATCTGCATCCTGATACAGGTATCAGTACAGGAATTCATAAAAAAGAAACCTGGAGAAATCATTATCTGCATAGGGGGAGTATGCACCCGGGACATATTTTTGATAACATCTTTGAGAATCAGATCTTAAGAACCTCAAGATTATGTACTGAGAATGAAGACTTTGTAGAACAGATAAATATTGAGACACATTTAAGTAAAAGATCCTATAAAAGAAAGAATCTAAGATTGAAGCATGATCCACAGGAATTAAGGAGAGGAAAGGGACGTCCCTACTTCTCTGAACCCACATCGAGTCATCATGAGAGCCTGGATCTTAAAACTCAGTCACAGCAACTTAAATGTTTGTTAACATACACTGCTGACAATAAGCAAGTATGTGAAGTTATAAGGAAGTTTTGGCCGGTATTGACAACTGATGACAAAATAAGAGACATTGTAGGTGAACAGCCCAGATTCCTATACAAGAATAACAAGAATTTGAAATGTCTCATTTGCAACAAAGCTGGATTTGAAAGAAGTAGGCCCAATTCTAATAGAAAGGGCACTTTCAAGTGCTTAAGATGCAAAGCTTGCAACTCCATTGACAGCTCCAATGTTTTTGTACATCCATACTCCAGGCAACAGTGCAATTTTAATGTCTATGCTGATTGTACTAGTTCCCACATCATATACTTAGCGACTTGCTGCCAATGTAGTGCTTTCTATGTTGGCAAAACAGATCAACGTCTTAAGGAACGTATCCTCAGACATTTGAGGGACATCAAACAGAAAGATCCCAATAATGCCTTAGCAGCCCACGTAGTACAGTATCCTTCTCATTACTTTGTATTTAAGGCCATAGAGGCAGTCTGTCAGACCACAAGAGGAGGTGATGTTCATAATCGCACAGAGCTAAGGGAAACATGCTGGATAATTAATTTAAGAGCAGACAGATCACCAGGCTTGAATACTATTGTGCCATTAAAACCTGCACTTAAGAATAGAAGGAATATGATTAGCAAGTTTACTTGAATGTTGCTTCATTCATATAATGTATTCACATCCATAGCTATTAGTTTTCTCATATACAATCCTATAGTAAAGAGAAGCACTACCCCTTTAATTACAATTATACCTCTCTGCTAGCTGGCCTCCTTTTGGTTTGCAACAAGGGCATGTCAGAGAACTAAATGAGGAATGGCTGTGATGCCTTATAAATACAAAAGCTGAACAGTCCTTTTTACACGATCTGAGGAAGGCTTATTTGCCAAAAGCGCTTATCGGAAGACTGAGGACTGCTTATTTTATGTTATACTCTTTTTATTAAAGTTTTGATTTTACTATTAAGTTTTACTGCCGTGGTGGACATCAGGAGTTTTTTTAGCCGTGTAGAGAATGGGAAAAAGGGGGAAGATGATGAAGATGAGGTAAAGGAAAGTGCTTAAATGGGTTCAGCAACATAATTACACATCACAACTTCAGTTTTAGTAACTTACTTGTAACCTATTTATTATTTTTATGCTTATATATAATAAAATACAAAATATGTAATAAAATACAAGATGAACGACATGAGACTTACCTCCCTGGACTACATGAAAAGGAACATGGAAGAGCTCTCCAATGTTGTAGCCCAGGCAGGTATGACCCTAGCCCTGAGTAGCATCCTGCCATCACCCAGAATGATACCGCAGTACAAGGACAAAATAATTGACTTCAACAATTGGCTAAGCTTCTGGTGTCATTCTAAGGGGATCCAGTATCTGTCTGCCTGGGACGACATGGTCAACAGACCATGATGCTTTGCCAAAGATGGCCTGCACCTGTCATCCCTGGGATTCCGGATACTGGCTAAGGCTCTTGCCGTCCCTATAGTGCCCTTTTTAGGCAAGGTTCAAATGACAAATTCACCACCGTAACAGGAACAGGCAAGCAAAAACTGAGGGTAATGCTACTCAATGCTAGATGTCTAAATCTCAAAATGCACTCACTCAAGGCACTCCTTAAAATTGAGAACATTGATATCTGTGCAGTGACTGAGACCTGGTTCAAGGATCTAGAGAGCACCCCTGCATTACCACACCATCATACCACACTTTTCGGCCATCTAACCTGGACCAGAACAGCAAAGACGGAGGTGTGCCCATATTCATTAAGGATATCCGCACCTCCAGGCTAATTGTGCAGCATAATCCATCCAAGATTATCCAAGTGCAACTAACTCTGGGCAAAACTGCAATCCAAATTGTAGTTTGCTACAGATCCCCCACCATGCCTCAGGATTCCCACTCCTCTTTTCTTGATATACTGGAAAATATTAGGGTTCAACCAAACACACTAATAATGAGCGATTTCAACTACATGAACTACAAAATGAAATAATGAGCGATTTCAACTACATGAACTACAAAATGAACTGGCACCTCACCTAAGTGTCATGTTTAATCATACCCTCATCTCAGGCTTCGTGCCCACTGAGTGGTACACAGCTACAGTTATCCCAATCCACAAGGGGGGATCTACCTTGGATCCCGGGAACTACCTCCCCATCAGTCTGATGAGCCTGATCTGCAAGGCCATGGAACGTATTACCATGGAACTTATAAACAAAGACATTGGCAACCTTAAAACACTGGACCCCACCCATTTTGTGATAGTGAAGGGCCAATCTTGTCTCCTGAACCTTATTGACTTATTTGAATCAGCCTCCAGAGCCGTGGATGAGGGTAAGGCAGTCCACACAGCCTATCTGGACCATGCCAAGGCCTTTGACACCATCCCCCACTCTGGAATCATAGATAAACTTAATAAGCTGGGCATTAATCCCTACGTAACTCGATGGGTTGTCAACTGGCTTACTGACAGAACCCACACTGTAAAAGTAGCTGACTCCAAATCCAGCTCCAGACAAGTGAGAAGTGGAGTACCTCAGGGTTCAGTCCTGGGACCTCTCTTGTTTGGCATCTACTTCTCTGAAGTACAGGCCAACACTAAGGGACTCTGGCTAACAACGTTCACAGATGACTGCAAACTGGGAGCCATTATTGAATCCCCAAATGATGTGGATACTCTACAAAAGGGCCTTACAGAAACAGATTCTTGGTGCCAGAGCCATGGGCTCAAGCTCAATGCCAAGAAATGTATAGTTATCCCCTTTGGGAAAAAACATGTACCCATGAATTATCACATAGGTGGCACTACACTAAACACCGAAAGTGTGATAAGAGACTTAGGGACACAGGTGGACAGTGGTCTCACCTTCAATAACCACATCACCACAACAGTCAGGAAATCCTTCTATGTGGCACACCTCATCACGAAGGGCTTTCATCCAGAAAAATGTAGGTCATTGTCCCACTGTACTCATCCCTCATTAGACCCATTATAGAATACAACGCCCCATTTGGTATGTACCTCTCAAGACATCTGCAACAACTGGAAAGGCCACAGAAATACCTCACTATAAGAATCACAGGCCCAAAGCAGATGCCCTATGCTGACCGCCTTAAAAAACTCCAGCTATACTCTGTCGCATATCGTCTACTCCAAGGTGATCTCTGCTTAACATACAAGGCCATGTCAAACCCAGAGCTGTTGGACATGCTACACTTAAAGAAATCCCCAATCCCTCAGAGCCACATGCTGCAGGGATCTAAATCTTTTCATCACAATAAACAAAACATGCTGGAGGGACAGGTTCCTGACCCAGAGACTCCCCAGACTCTGGAATAGACTTCCCATACATGTCAAGCAGAGCACCTCTTTGGACCTCTTCAAAAGGAACCTTGATGATTGGATGGGAGAAAGGAAATTCACCCCGGGAATCACATCAGTCACCCTGCTGAACAGGGGTCCAGGGAAGTAAATAGTGTGGGAAGAAATAGCCAGGGAATTGTTATGGCTAGGCTTGTATAGGCCCTAGGGCCAATAGACTAGTACCAACCTATGAACATATGAACCCCACCTTTAACTGGGAACTACTCATGTACCAACTCCTTCACTCAACTTTCTGGAATTCATAAATTCCAATGCCCTGGATCAACTTATCCACACACCCACCAAGGGCAACAATATCCTAGACCTAGTCACTACCAACATGAGTGACTGGTGTTCCATACCTGAAGTCAACTCCTCGTTTGTCAGATCCGACCATAAGCTAATCACCCCAGATATCCACATCTCGGCCCCACCCACCGTTAAGGAAACCATGTTAAAAAATTTCTCCAATGCCAACTTCATGCTTCTTAAGACAGAAGTGGTGAACGTCATGACACCTATGCAGATGGACAATACAGTTATGACTGTTGAATCCTACACAAATGCACTCTATAAGCACTTAAATGAGTGCTTGGATCATGCTATCCCAAGCAGTACCAAGACGCTATCCTCCAAAAAAAGGAAGCCAATCTGGTGGTCCCCTGCCATAAACAAACTCTACAGCAGAAGGAAGAAACTGTTGCAAAAGAGGGTAAAATCTCATAAGTGGAGGAGCTCCCTGGTCAGCCTCAGTAAGGAGCTGAGATCCCTTATAAGATCCTCCAAAGCTATCTACGAAAACAAAATTGCCACTGATTCTAAGGGCAACCACAAAATATTCTATAGCTATGTCAAGAATCTCAATGGCAACACCCCAGATCTGCTCTGAGTCACAGCACAACGGCACAAAAATTACAGAACCAACTGATATTATCAACATCCTGGCAGATAGGTTCAGTGCTAACTTTACCCCCCTCTCACCCCCTAAAGGGCCAGTATCTATACAGGAAGAATGCAGAATCCCTGTAATCACATCTATGCAGGTAAAAGCTGCACTCTCTAAAACCAAAAACACAGCATCCATGGGACTGGACAACATCCCAGGCTGCGTTTTACACAAACCTCAGAACAAATTGGTTCCCTACCTAAGCACCATGTTCATAGTCTCACGTCAGACTTTGTGCCCACTGAATGGTGCACAGCAACAGTTATCCCACTCCACAAAGGGGGAGCCACCACTGATCCTGGGAACTATTGCCCTATTAGCTTGACAAGCCTAGTCTGCAAGGCCATGGAATGCATCATTATGGAACTCATAAACAAAGACACCGGTAAACTCCAAACTCTGGACCCCACCCAGTTCGGGTTTCTGAAAGGCAGATCATACCTTCTGAACCTGATTAACTTCTTTGAGGCAGTCACCAAAGCTGTAGACAAGGGTAAGGTGGTTCACACAGCCCATCTTGACCTCGCCAAGAATTTCGACACCATCCCCCATTCTGGAATTATAGCTAAACTCACTAAGCTAGGTATAAATCCCCACATCACAAGATGGGTTGCCAACTAGCTCACTGACAGAACCCACACTGTAAAAGTTGCAGACTCCAAATCTGACTTCATATCAATGACAAGTGGAGTACCACAGAGTTCAGTCCTGGGACCTCTCCTGTTTGGTATCTACTTCTCTGAAGTACAGGCTAACACAGAAGGCCTCTGGCTAACGAAGGTTGAAGATGACTGCAAACTAGGAGCCATAGTCGAGTCTCAAAATGATGTGGACATCCTACAGAAGGGCCTCACTGAGACAGATTCCTGGTGTCAGAGGCATGGCCTCAAGCTCAATGCCAAAAAGTGCATTGTCATCCCCTTTGGTAAAAACTCTGTACCCATGAACTACCACATAAACGGCAGTCTACTTAATGCCGAATGCATGATAAGAGACCTTGGGACCCAGGTGGACAGTAGTCTCTCCTTTAATAATCACATCACCACAGTAGTCAGGAAATCCTTCTGTGTGGCAAACCTCATCAGAAAAGGGTTCTCATCCAGGAAAAAAGAGGTCAATGTTCCCCTCTACTCAGCATTCATTAGACCCATTATAGAGTACAAAACCCCTTTTGAAATGTACTCACAAGACATCTGCAGCAGCTGGAAAGGCCATAGAAGTACCTCACAAAGAGGATTAATGGCTTCAAACAGATACCCTACACTGACCGTCTCAAAAAACTCCAGCTTTACTCTGTAGCATATCACCTACTCCGATGAGATCTCTGTCTAACATATAAAGCTACGTTAAACCCAGAGCTGTTGGACATGCTACACCTAAAGAAATCCCCATCCCTCCAAGCTACACGCTCTGGGGACCTAATCCTTGTCACCACAATAACAGGACATGCTGGAGGGATAGATTCCTGTCCCAGAGACTACAATACACTGGAACAAGCTACCCAGCTATGTCAAGCAAAGCTCCTCATTAGCAATCTTCAAGAAAAATCTTGATGAGTGGATGGGAAATAGGAAATACACCCCGGGGATCACTTCTGTGGCTCTGCTCGACAAGCACACAGGGAATTAACTTTCTTGGGTGGCATAAGCCAGTGAACCTTGTTGGCTAGGCTTACTTAGGCCCCTGGGCCGATAGCCTAGTAACTACCTATCAACCTATATTAATTTAAAAACAAAACAGGTGATTAAGAGTAGGAATTTTTTATATTTACAGGAGATGGTTATAGGTATATTTTTAGATATTTATACTATGCAATGATTTCTCTAGAATTGTTTATTATTATGACCACTAGATGGTAGTATATTCAGTTTCAGATTGATTTTTAGTAACATTTGATATTTATGTTTTCATTCTAGTATTTTTCACAAAAAGTTTAAACATAAGAAGTTGGTTCAATGTTATTGTTATTTAACCGATTTATGTTTCCACATTGTATTTTTATATAAAATCTTTTTTATATAAACATTTTTTATCCAGTTAAGTGTTTTAAGGTAGGGTTGTTTAAGAATTTTGTGGTATTATTAAGTTCTCCAGTTCGATCCTCGGCTGGGGAGCCTTCTGTGTTGAGTCTGCATGTCCTCCCTGTGGTCGCATGGGTTTCCTCCAGGTACTCTGGTTTCCTCCCACATCCCAAAGACATGCTGTAGGTGGATTGGGCATTCTAAATTGGCCCTAGGTGTGAGAGTGTGCATGTGTGCCTTCTGTGGAAGGTTGGGCGCCGGGCTGGCAACTCGACACCATAAAACTCCACTGCCAATCATGAGCTAACAGATGATCTGCTGTGGCGACCCCTAACCGGGAATAGCTGAAAGAAGAAGAAGAAGATTAAATAGGGAATTTTATCAGTTGGCTAGGGATGATGGATTTATTTAAGTCTCAGCTGTGTTTTATGTATTACATAAATAATACTTATTTACTTATAGTGTTGGCGTTAATTTGTGGAAGTGAGAATAAATTCTATTTGTGTAGGCGTGCAACCCTGTGCTTTTGGTTACTGGTTGCTTTGGAGGGTTGTTTTCCTCTGTTTTGTTCTGATTCTTAGTTTAGCACTTTCAGAGGGCTATGGAAGTTGCTGATGATCCACCACGGTCACCCAGAGAGAGGAGGGATGGTATCGGCAAGACGAGGAAGCTGGTTGGCCAGCTTTCACAGTTATTGGAATGCCTTACATCAATTGGACACTCATTGACTGCTTTGCTTTCCCAGGTCATACCAGGGAACCAGGAAGCTTTTAGACTCACAATAGTAATGGAAACATGATGGTGGCTGTTGGTGAATGGCCAGGACCTTCGGAAACCCTTACTATAAACGAAAACAGACTTAATCAGTCTGGAATAAATGGAAGCAACGGCATTGGAATTCTAAACTTGTTTTCTGGTACTATTAGCTGAACCTCGACTAATGGAGGTAAAAGGACTTGTACGGACCAAACAGCACTACAATTACCAGGTGACTGTAACAATTTTAAAACTGTAAAAAGAAGTGCTGTGAAAAAACGTAGACTTTTCAACGGTTGGTTAAATGAGAAAGTGACTTTTAATAAAGATGTACCTGGGGTTTCAGTTAATGAAAACGTTCAAAATGAAACATATAATGTTAGTTTAAACAAGTTGGCTGAGGCAATGGGAAAGTATAAAGCCCTCAGCATAGATAATGAATATCTTAAGGAGTGTTTGAACCGTGGTAGAGTTTAGAAATTTCCCAACAACATAACAGCAGGAACTGAGTTGTACAAAGAACTTTTACAAGTGTTTAACAATTGTGGTCTTGATGCAATTAGAATTATTAAGCAAAATGACCTACAGATTAAAGAATTAGAAATGAAAATAGAACAACTTAATTCTGTTATTACCATAGATTTACTATACACAGTGGAGACAGAAAAGCAAAAATACTATGATGTTTTCGATGATATTGATGAGAAATGTATAGCAAATGTCAATAGAAAAATTAAAAAAATTAGATAGACATTTTAGAGTATAAAGAAAATCGAAGTTATCCTAGGTCTAAAACTTTGAATTTTATTGATAGAGATGACAGACTAAACACCTGTGAGACACTAGACAATATTGAAAGATGTAATCATGCCAACTTTGAAAATAATGAGTTGGACCATTTACAGTATCCCTCCCTCCGACGCTCAGAATGGTTAATGAACCAGAGGAACCCCAATTATTACCAGCAACCGTTTCGTGGAGCGAAATGAGGGGGGTGGAGGGGGAGATGATAACTTGTGGGGTTGGGAATGAAATGACTTGTGTGAATACCACTTTTACCTACTTAAATTATAATATAATTATAGTAATGTTGATTTGTCTAAGGACCATTTTAAATTGTTGTCTAGAGGTTTTAAATGTATTCCTTTTCACAAAAATTATCTTACAAATGTACTACTTGACTTAAAAACTTTTACAAGGAAGTTAAATCTTCACATTTTATTTCAAAATAAAGGAAGTGACCACACCAGGCATTTTAAAACACAGAAGTGAATTCAATCCACACCCACACCCTCAAATTAAAAACTTTGAGATGGTTGTTGAAAAAGAATTAAGGCAAACAGCGAATACCTCTTGTTTTTTTAGGGACAGCCTTAATAAGGGTGAAGGGATAATACTAAAAGGACTTCAACTTGACAAAAACCATCAGGGTTATGAAACCGGACAAGGGGGGGTGGGTCAGTCATTATGGATAATGTGGTCTACGAAGGTAAGCTGATGGATATTTTGGGGGACTGTAGTACTTACTCTAGGGTTTCTAAGAATGAGATCAACTTAGCCTACAGAAAAACTGATTTGACTATTAACGACCTACTATTGGAGGGACTTATAGATCTGAATACTTTTAAATATTTGAACATGAAACAACCTAGAATTCCTACAATTTTTAGAATTCCAAAAGTACATAAGGACCAAATTGACCCCCTCTATGACCCATTGTCTCCGCGGAAGGTTCTAAGACAGCTACTCTGGCTAAATACACTGATAAACAATTAAAGACTATTTGGGGTATGGAGAATTTCAACTTGAAGGACTCATGGGATTTTCTTAGAAACACTGATTTGGAACAATCCTACGACAATATCATTTTTGTCACTGTAGATGTAAAAGATTTGTTTACAGTTATTCCTCACGATTTAGGTTTAGATTGGCTTAAAAAGGCCTTAGGGGATAAAGGACCCATACCTAGTGACTAGTTACATGTTATTTTGTGTCTTATGGAGTTAATACTAAAAAATAATTTTCTTTACTTTTGTGGGGAATTTTTTCACCAGGTTAAGGGTGTAGCTATGGGGGCCAATTGTGCCCCCACTTACGCTAACATTATCCTGGCCTGGTGGGAAAAGTCTTTCATCTTTAATTTTGAATACAATAATTGTTGGGTCCTATACAAGAGGTTCCTTAATTATATTTGTATTTTTTGAAGAGACTCAGAAAAAAAATTGAGGTACTTTATAGACTACATTAACAGCACTACTTCTTTCCTTCAATTCACTCGTAACATTCAGTATGATAGAGTTGATTTTTTGGATGTGAGTATTTAGAAAACCAAGGGGGTATTAAATCTAGGGTGTTGCGTAAGGAAACTTTCTCAAATTCATATCTACACTTTCAGAGTGCACACCCTTAGCAACAAAAGAAATATTTACAAGGGTCAACTTATCAGGGCTAGTCAGCTAACCTACTTACATGATGATTTTAAAAAAGAATGTGACTACCTAGAAGGACTATTTCTTGAAAGGGGATTCTCCAAGGATATGTTGAGTGACACTAGGGATTATGTGATGAGTCTTCGAGACACTAGATATTTTCCCATTATGGGTAAAAAGGGAGATTCTAATATTATCCATTCATTAAACACAAACAACATTGATTACCAGATGGCTTTTGCCATGGAATATAATCTAGAGTCTAGGACCTTTCAAAACATTTTTACCAAGGAATGGGATAGGTTTAAGTCCTTAACAGACCTAAGAGGTTTACAAGAACAACCGGCTAGGATTATATATAGGAGAGGAAGACATTTAAAAGATTTGCTTGAAAGTCACACCACAATACTTTGTTATGAGGGAGGTAGAAAGTATGGTACTTTTAAATGTGGGATGTGTGGTCAGTGTAGTTTTATTTCAAATGTTAATCACATGGAAATTAAAGGTTGAGACAAAGTCTTACACAGTTCCAATTTTAGTAACTGTAATACTAGTGGAATAGTGTACTTGGCTACCTGTTCTCAGTGTCAAGCATTTTACATGGGGAAGACTGAGCGAAAATTAAAAAGATGGATATATGAGCATGATTATGATATCTGGACAAGAAATTAAAAAAAATGCCTTGTTTAAGCATTCCCTGGAATGTGACCAGGCAAAATTTTTATTTTTTGTTATTGAAGTTGTTCCCAAGGATATCTGAGGGGGTTTATGGGAAAGAAAATTGGAGTACCAAGAAGTTTATTGGCAGGTCACCCTGGATGCACGTAGATTTCTGGGTTTAAATAACAATGTCTCCATCACCCCAGTTTTAAAATTAAGGGGTGCAAAATTGTGATTTCCTTTACAAGGTAATTAAGAGTAGGAATTTTTTATATTTACAGGAATTGTTTATAGGTATATTTTTTAGATATTTATACTATGCAATGATTTCACTAGATGTTTGTTATCATGACCACTAGACGGTAGTATATTCAGTTTTAGATTGATTTTGTGTGGTGCAACAGTAGCGTTGTCGCCTCAGAGCAAGAGGTTCTCCCGTTCAATTCACGGCTGGAGCACCTTTTGTGTGGAGTCTGCATGTCCTCCCCGCCGTTGAGTGGCATTCGAAAGACATGCATGAATGGGCGTGCCTTCGTTGAAGGTTTAGTGTCAGGCTGGCACCTCGGCACCATAAAAAATCGACTGCCAATCATTAGCGGACCGGAGTTCCACTGTGGCGACCCCTAACCGGGAAAAGTCGAAAAAAACAACATTGATTTTAGTAACATATGATAGTTATGTTTTCATTTTAGTATTTTTCAAAAAAACATTTAAACATAAGAAGTTGGTTCAATTTTATTGTTATTTAACCAATATTTGTATCCATATTGTATTTTTATATACAATCTTTTTTATATAAACTTTTTTATCCAGTTAAGTATTTTAAGGTAGGGCTGTTTAGGAATTTTATTTGTTGACTAGGGATGATGGATTTATTTAAGTCTCAGCTGTGTTTTATGTATTACTATTTGTCTGAAGAAGTATTTAGAGGAACGAAAACGTACTTATAGTGTTGGCATTAATTTGTGGAAGTGACAATAAATTTTATTTGTGGAACCATGTATGTATATCAGTGACTTCCTTGCAACCCTGTGCTTTTGGTTACTGGTTGCTTTGGAGGGCTGTTTTCCTCTGTTTTGTTCTGATTCTCCTTTAATAATCACATCGCCACAGTAGTCAGTAAATCCTTCTATGTAGCACACCTCATTAGAAAAAGGTTCTCATCCAGGAAAAAAGAGGTCATTGTTCCCCTCTACTTGGCACTCATTAGACCCATTATAGAGTATAATGCCCCTTTTGAAAAGTACCTCACAAGACATCTGCAGCAGCTGGAAAGGCCACAGAAGTACCTCACAAAGAGGATTACTGGCCACAAATAGATGCCCTACACTGACCATCTCAAAAAACTCCAGCTTTACTCTGTAGCATATCGCCTACTCCGAGGAGATCTCTGCCTAACATATAAAGCTATGTTAAACCCAGAGCTGTTGGACATGCTACACCTAAAGAAATCGCAATCCCTCCGAGCTACATGCTCTGGAGACCTAAACCTTGTCACCACAATTAACAGGACATGCTGGAGGGATAGATTCCTGTCCCAGAGACTTCCTATACTCTGGAACAAGCTACCCATCTATGTCAAGCAAAGCTCCTCATTAGCAAACTTCAAGAAAAATCTTGATGACTGGATGGGAACTAGGAAATGCACCCCACGGATCACTTCTGTGGCTCTGCTCGACAGGAGCACAGGAAATTAACTTTCTTGGGTGGCATAAACGATGGAACCTTGTTGGCTAGGCTTACTTTGGCCCTTGGGCCAGTAGCCTAGTACCTACCTATCAATCTATATTAATTTAAAAACAAAACTCATATTTTATTACTGAAATGACACATACATGGTAGCCAAATCAAGGAACAACTGCCCAAATATTTGCCTGGTATTTTTGGTCTATTCCTCATAAAATGCATGGTTTTCTGACAAATCACTGGGATAATATGGAGGATTTATGCCACTAAATAATGCATACATTTGAGTTGAAGATTTCAAATCCTTCAGAAAATGCACATTTACACAAACCCTGTTATGCACAACATGGTTGTAAGAATAATATTTAAAAACTGTCACTATTTTGGGGCTTATGGCTTTGACCAAATTTATTTTTAGACATTTGCTTTTCAGATTACACACCCTTCCGAAAAGTGGGGATAACGCCCAACCTGTTATTTTATCAGCTTTGCAAATCTGTGAGTAATATGTAAAAAATGTTCCTGTTTTGGAGCCTTTGCCCCAATTTTATGTATGGCTTTGTCCAGATTTTTTTGCTCTAAGAGGTTGCGAAGTAGATGAAAAGGACCAACGAATGTAATACAAAACAATGTAATGAGAAGTTATGTACCTACCATAACGTTCCATGTTAGTTGTCTTCTCTCGCCTTCTTTCTTGCTGGATGGGTTGACTCGGCCACTTACTAAAGCTCGAGAGCTAATTTTACCGGCTCGAGGCAACCCTACATCCCATGATGCAAGGCGATGACTACCCAGATCTCGTTTGGTAGCTAAGGAAAATTATGCAATATATTCCTCCAACTGGAGAGGAGGAGGAAGAGGTAATAATAATAATCCCCCGAAAAAGATCAACCTGATCTAGTGACACTAGTAAGCTGATTAGCTGGAAAAATTGGATCAAGACTCTTAAAGGAAGAGGAACAATCTTCTCAGTCTGACCAGGCTAGGGGATGGTGGAAGAAAGAAGGCGAGAGAAGACAACTAACATGGAACGTTATGGTAGGTACATAACTTCTCAATGTTAAGTTGTCAATCTCGCCTTCATTCTTGCTGGATGGGACCGCGTCCCTAGCACCTCTATCCTGGGTGGCTCAATGGAACAGACTCTTGAGAACAGTGGAACCAAAATTTGCTCTGTCTCTGGAGGCCAAGTCTAATTTGTAATGTGAAACAAAGGTATGAGGAGAGGCCCATGTGGCTGCTGCACAAATAGTGTCTATTAGGTTCATAGGTTCATAGATTAGTACTAAGCTAACTGCCCTTGCGAGCCATTTTAAGCCTAGCCAATTATCCCTTGTGAGATTCAAACCCTGCACCTTGTGTTTGTAAGGCAAACACCTTAACCATTAGGCCACTAGTCTAGCCTGAAAAGCTGTAGATGTAGCTACTCTGGTAGAATGGGCTTTTGGCCTAGAAATCAACTCTTTACCTTTGAGCTGATAAATGCATGTAATCACAGAAGACAGCCATCTAGATAGGGTTACCTAGGATACTGGAAGGCCTTTCCTGTTCTCTGCATAGGATAAAAACAGTTGATCAGATTTCCTAAAATGTTTGGTTCTGTCCAGATAATATCTGAGTTGGCGGTGAACATCAAGATAATGTAGTTTTTGTTCCGCTCTATTAGAATAATTTGGGAAAAAAACTGGAAGATCAATAGATTGATTTAAGTTCATCTGCGATGCCACTTTGGGTAAGAAAGACGGATTAGTCCTTAGAGAAACTCTGTCTTTGTGGAAGATTAAGTAGGGAGGACGAATGCAGAGGGCATGAAGCTCAGATACTCTCCTGGCAGAAGTAATGGCGACTAGAAAGAGTGTCTTCCAAGAAAGAAATTTCAATGAACAGGTAGCCGTAGGTTCGAAAGGGGGAAGAATCAAGGATGTTAAAATTAAATTTAGATCCCACTGTGGTGGGGGATCTCTAATTGGAGATTTAAGTAAAAATATACCTCTAAGGAATGCCTTGCAAAGTTTATGTGACATGATGTTGTGGTCTAACAAGCCGATATGAAAATTTGAAATGGCTGCCAGCTGAACATTTACTGTGGAGGAAGAAGATCCTGAATGAAAAATCTCGGCTAGGAAGTCCAAGACCGAATGAATCGGAGCAGTAAAGGGATCTATGTTCCTAGCTTTTGCCCAGAAGGAGAAACATTGCCATTTACTAGTGTAAATCCTTCTGGTGGAAGATTTAAGGGAAGCTACTATGATATCCCGGACGGGATTATAAATCATAGGAGGCCTGGCTAGGGATGGAAGTGGAGCAACCAAGCAGTGAGGTTGAGAGAAGGTATGGATTGGTGCAGCTGCCCCGACTGGTGGGTCAGAAGATCTGGAACCGGGTCCAGATGCCATGGCTGTACCAAAAGATAACGATGTAGGAACGGAAACCATATCTGTCGAGGCCAATAAGGGGCAATGAGAATCATCTTGGCTCTCAAGGCGGTTGCTTTCTGAATTACTTGTGGTATTAGAGGGAAAGGAGGAAAGGCATAGGGAAGTCCCCGGGGCCAATCTTGGATTAGAGCGTCTCTGGGGGATGGCCTGGAAGGGGGAAGAGAGAGAAGAAGTCTGGGCATTTGCTGTTTTGAGGGGTAGCAAAAAGATCGCAGCAAGGAAGGCCCCACTTCTGAAAAATCTCTTCCGTCACAGATTGTTTGAGAGACCACTCGTGAGGCATGAGAATAGCTCTGCTCAACCTGTCTGCTATGATGTTGGATTTCCCGGGGATATGTGTTGCTATCAGAAACCGCTGAGAAGAGATTGCCCACTGCCAAAGTCTGAGTGCCTCTCGACACAGTGGATAGGACTTGGTTCCGCCCTGCTTGTTGATATACCACACTACGGACAAATTGTCCATTTGGACTGCAATAGTTCCCAGGGGAAGAGAGTCGTAGAGGGCTTGCAACATTAAAAGCACTGCTCTCATCTCCAGAACATTTATGTGCAGGTGGCATTCGAAAGGTTGTCAAGTGCCATGGACCATCCTGCCCTGATATTGCCCCCCCCACCCGATCAGGGAGGCGTCCGATGTAATTGTGGCGAGAGGAACAAAGGGTCTGCCCTGATGGACTTGAGGGGACAATATCCACCAGGTCAGATGCCTTTTGCAAATTGGAGTTATTATGATCCTGTGACGCATGAGAAGTCGTTGAAAGGACCATTGGGCGAACAGCATCCATTGTAGGAGACGCATGTAAAAGCGGGCAAGGGGAAGAAGTGTTATGGTGGCAGCCATAAGACCCAATACTTTCAGAGCAAATCTGTCCTGAATTTTGTCGCTGTGAAGAATCACATGGATGTGGCTTTGAATATCCAAGATCCTTTGGTCTGTTAACTTTGCTGAAAGTTGTACGGTGTCCAATTTGGCGCCTATAAATGTAATAGATTGACAGGGCGACAAGGCAGATTTTTCAAAATTTATAGAAATCCCTAGCCCTCTGCAAATGTGAATGGTGTAATCTCTGGCTTGGAGAAGTTGATGCCTGGTGGTGGCAGTGAGGAGCCAGTCATCTAGATATGGAAACACCTGGAATCCTTGACGTCTCAGGTGAGCCGTAACCGCTGCCATACATTTGGTGAACACTCTGGGGACTGTAGTGAATCCAAATGGCAGGGCTCTGAATTGGAAGTGACTGGCCCCCAGCCGAAAGCGGAGAAACCTTCTGGAGCGCCTGTGAATTTTTATGTGATAGTACGTATCCTGAAGGTCCACAGAGCACATCCAATTGTCCTTGCCCAGAAAGGGTAGAATGGACTGAAGCGTGACCATCCGGAATCTTGTTTTCTTTACAAACTTGTTTAGTTTGCTGAGATCTAATATTGGTCTCCAGTCCCCTGTCTTTTTTGGTACTAAAAAGAACCTTGAGTAGATTCCGGATCCTATTTGGTCTGCTGGGACTGGCTGGATGGCTCTTTTTGCTAGCAGTTTTGATATCTCTGGTACTGCTAGTTCTCTTAGACCGGGTGGAACATCTGGAAGGGTTCCCTTTTGCTGAACTGGGGTTTGAATAAAGGGAATTTTGTAACCCTCGGATATAATCGACTGTACCCATTTGTCTTGAGAAAGGGAAAGCCAGGCTTTTGGGTACAGCGATAATCTTCCCCCAACTGCCTCTGAAGGTGGACAATCGGGCAACATCTCAGGGATGCTGGAAGGGTTTGTCAGAGAGGCTCCCTGCTACCCTGATTCTGCGGACCCCCTCTGCCCCTAGGGCGGTGTCTGTTGTTGTTACCCCCTCTGCCTCTGGGGGTAAACTGACCTCGTGCGTCAGGCGTGACTCCTTGAGATTTGCGGAACCACATTTTCCCTCCCTTCTGACCTTTTGGGTAAGGTCTTGAAGGGTGGAGAAACGGACTCCTACGGCAGAAAGAGTCTTGCCATCTTGTTCGCATCTAGTCAAGGTGTCTTTCACTTGAGGTCCAAACAAGGTCGAACCATCAAAAGGAGAGTTTGTGAAGGATGCCTTGAAGGGGTCTGCAAAATTACAAAGCCGCATCCAGGATTGACGCCTTAAAGCCACTCCTGTGCCTGCGGCCCTACTCGCTCCATCGGCTGCATATGAAATGAGCCACATGGAGGAGTTAACAATGAAGTTTAGGATTCCTAGCTATGAGTTAATTTTATCCTGGGACCCAGCAGCTGACGGATCCTGTAAAACTTCTCCCAACTCTTTAAGAACATCTCTTTGAAGGCGGGTGAAGTGACACAAGTAGTTCAGCGACCGCATGGCAAAGGTCGCTGAAGAAAGAATCCGCTTGCCGTACCTATCCATAGTCCTGGAATCCTTGTTAGGAGGATGGACAGGTACTGAAGGATCAGCTAGTTCCTTCTTGGTGGCTGCAGCCACCACCATGGCATCAACCGGGATACCTTTTGTCAAATATTGCCTATCAGGTGGGGCCGTGATGAATTCAGAAGGCCTCCGAGGAATGGGTTCCACCGAATCTGGGGCCATCCACGCCTTCCGAGCCACCACTTCCATAAGAGGGTCGAAAGGCGGAGACACCCAGGAGGTGGAGGGTCGAGACCCGAACGCCTCCAGGTATACCGACTCGTCCTCGGAAGGATTAAGGGAAGGCCAGTTCCCCCTCTGCTTAAGGAGTTCAAGGATGTCTGAGAAAGAGACATCCTCAGAGGGGGACCTTGGGGATCCCTCCGACTCATCCAAGTCAGTATCGGATGTAATAGACTCGGGGGAGTCTAGATGTTTCCTCTTACATGTCCTCTTACGCAGAGGTTCACCTGACGGGTCAGGAGAAGCCTCGGAAGAGGAAGATATTCCCAGTGGGGAAACCTGAGGCGTTGGATCTCTGGGTCCAGGAGCAAGAGAGTGGGAAGAGATGTCAGCAGGCACTGTAGTGTGAGGAGCTGATGGAACTGAATGTTGACTACGCCCTGGGGCTAGTACACTCCTCATCACCTTGAAGGCTCCCCCGTCAGAGAGGCCAGAAGGCTCCCCCGTCAGAGAGGCCAGAAGGCTCCCGCTCCGAAGAGATAGGAACCCTAGGCCGCACCGACAGGGACGGCTCCGAGGCTGATGTCAGGGCTGAGCTCACCAGCGCCGAAGCTCCGAGAGGGAGAACGGGGTCGGACAAGGGTCCGATGCCACTCGCCCCCTCGGAGCCGACGAGAGAGACCAGACGCCCGGATCCCTCCAATGAAGGCATCAAGGAGGAAATCAGAGCAGAGGACGACAGAGCCGAAGGGGGGGGTGGTATCGGCTCCGAAGTCACAACAGTCACGGCACCGAGGAGCTCCGGCTCCGAGCTCTGTAAGAGAGTCGAAGGAGGAATGTTAGGTGGATGTGTAATAGCTACCATCTGTTGAGACGGGCTATGGAGCATTTGAGCCAATGCTTGAGACTTTAATAGTCTACTCACCACTCTCTCAAGGTCGTGGTCGGACAGCCTGGACGACCGAGAAGACTGGCTCTGATGGCTCCGCTCCGAGAGCAGGGGTGATCTCGGAGCCGAATGTATCGACTCCAACGAAGGGGATCTTGATCTCTTTCTTGAGATAGGTGGAGCCGAAGGAGCCGAGGATACGTCGGCTCCAGCCGGAGCTGACACTGAGTGCCCAGATTTAACAGTATTGGCGCCGGATGGAGCCGATACTGTAGCTTGTGACATAGAAGGATCGGCTCCGGGCGGAGCCGATCTTGTTACAGAAGGTGAACCAGTAGCCAATGGCTTAGGGCTTGGAACCGAAGGCTTAACTGGTTTCGAGGGCTTCCCCGGAGCCGACTTAGTCGGGGAGCTCTCAGGCTTTAATAAGCCCCTCAGTATTCATTTATTTCTGCGCTCCTGCAGGACTCTTGGGCTGAAGGCATGGCAGACAGCACAAGAGTCCTGCAGGTGCAGAGGTCCCAGGCAGTAAACACAAGAAGTGTGACTGTCTATCAGAGACATCTTCTGACAGCACGAGTCACACTTCTTGAAGCCTGAGACCTTTGTGTCCTTCGACATAACTGTGTCAAGGAAACACTAAGTGACAAAAAACACAGACACACACACAATAAACACCCAATCCAATAAAAATTAAAACAGGGATACAAACACACTCAAACACCACACAGAATCCCTGACAAAAAATTAGGAAAGGGGGAGGCTTAAGGCCTAACTTAGGGGAAGGGATAAATAACTGGAAAAATAGGGAACACTAACGGAAATAGGGTTAAACTAATCGTTAAGAGTTTACACAACAATGGTAGTGACTAAAACTAAAGGGGAGAGACTAAAAGTCTGAAATTTGAAAAAACTTACCAGGAGCCGGTAAAAAAAGTACCTCACAAGCAAAAGCGGCAAACGAGATCTGGGTAGTCATCGCCTTGCATCATGGGATATAGGGTTGCCTCGAAATTAGCTCTCGAGCTTTAGTAAGTGGCAGAGTTGGAGCCGAGGATCGGCTCCAAACCCATCCAGCAAGAATGAAGGCGAGATTGACAACTTAACATTGGTATCTTATTTTAATGAACTGGCTCACTAAATAAAATACGGAAAATAAATCGCAACTCCAACTCAAACTTGCAGTCCTGCGAATCATATACAAAGGATAATAGTTTCGTATTTCGTTGAAAAGGATCGATGAACACAATACACAAAATTTAATAAAAGTGACGGACGATACATTAACTGTTCTCCCAACTCCGTATTAGACGTCGAATGAAAGAAAAAGAAAACAAAGAGCACCCTTCTTTCGCACGTGTGGAATGGCTAAACCCGCCCTTTTCCTAAATTAGTAACACCGCCCCGTGACGTCGATGTGTGTGCCTTCTGCGGAAGGTTGGGCGCCGGCAAAACTCCACTGCCAATCATGAGCGGACAGGTGATCCGCTGTGGCGACCCCTAACCGGGAAAAGCAGAAAGAAGAAGATATCCATCAGAAAATGCATGCAAACCGAAAGGCAAGAGAGAGAGAAAATGCTTGCAGAGATAAACCCTGTTGACATCAACAGAATATGAGAAAGTGAATTAATACTCATTTTCTGATCTATTGCCATTATTTACGAAGTGTAATTCATCTCATTTTCTCCAAAAGTCGTCAGTTTTAGGAGAAATTAAGAGCGACCGAGTTAAATTTGAGTCAAAATCAGGGGCAGTCGATAGGCATGGTCTGGATGTCACAATAGCAGCTAGTGATCCCAGCAGAAAAACGTGGAAATTAAGTGTGATTTTCGCGCTGCGCATTATTAAAACCTCACAGATGTTGTCATATGCTTTTGCAAGTTAACATTGGCTATTTTGCGTCATTCTATGCCGTTTGCGGATTAGTTACGTTTCTTGGTTTTAAAACCTATATTTGAGTACCCCCATACAGAAGACCACATTAAATATTTCTGCGCATATAATGTTGAACAAAAACGTCGGAGAGACAATCCCGCAATTCTTCCAATTAATATTAAACGTTCTGATAACATTCGTGCTTCTTTGTGAGATCTTCTATATCCTACAGACCATCTTCGCATAAGTAGGAAGTCCCGTCATCTTATGAATATTCAGTTATTATGAATAGTGTATAGTTGGCACGCCTCCTGGCAACCCGGGAAAAATCTTAACAGGAAGCAATTTTAAGTAGAAAAAACTAAACATGGGACCCAGACAGCGGATTTTTCTGTACTGCGAACTTCTGAGGCTCATTATGCATTTATTGGATTACTGGTTATGTTTGTATACGTATGATTATATATTCTTCTCAACCAATCAGTACTGTTGCAATGGAAAATAACGGAGTATTTAGTGCAGAAAATGATTACTTACATGAGGAGTATGACACCTAACTCAGCCGTCATCCCTTGATTCAGAATAGAAAAGTGGTATAGTTTAATTCGTACGTTGTGTTTTATTGAACTTATTAACGTGTGTTTAGTTATAGTCTTCCTGGTTTTGCTGCAACTGGGAAACAAACTGCGGTTTTGTGAAAATGTTGATTGACTATATAAAATGCACAAGTGATGGATAATATTTATAAATAATTGCAAACAGTGATCTTGGTTTTGAACGTTTTTTTTCCTTTGTGGTTTGAACTGCATCTTTTTTTCCCTTTGTACTGTGAAGTCCTGGTATGTAATCTAAAATTGTTTGTAGTGTTTAGATATATATTTATTTAGAATTTAAGGTTACAGGATACTGGAATTTGTGATATCCTCTATCCTGCTGCATGAATATCCATAGCGAAAAACCGTAAACTAAAATGTGTCCTACCACTCCTTTGACTACATGTAGTCCGCAATACGCAAAAGCTTCTAATGGCGGAATGAAGATGGTTTGTCTTGTTTGCGGTAATAGGACATATCATTGTAATTTATTGAGCAAGACCCACTGGCTGCCTGTTATCGAACCGAGTTACTTTGCTGTTAACACCCAGTAGACTAAATGTTTTGTAACTGTAACTTGCACATCATTTGTAAAATGTTTTTTTTTTTCAGTTGTACTTTTGTGCCTAGGTTGTGATTGAAAATAGTCAGTAGACCAGCTCACTTGCCTGGTAAACCATTGTAAATGCATAATTAAGTAAACTGTAGAGCATCTGACTGCATACCTGTCACCTGCCAACTTGTTTGCTCAAGAGTTCTACACAAAACCTGAAGTAACGATTTGGAGAGTCTCAAAATATGTAACAATGTGTAAATATTATTTTAATTATTTTAAAGTTGTTAAAACAAAATGTTTTGCATCAGTATACATTTTTTTGAAAAACGGGAGATATGAAACACAAAGGTCACGTTAAGAATTGCCTTGTATCCCTTAGCAATTTACTAGAAAATCAAATATTTTTAGGAGGGACAGGGCAACAATGTGAATGAAAATTTGGGACAGTTGAGAGCTATGGTTGGCTCTCAGCATTGTTTCTTTTGGTGACTGGTAGTGTCATCTCTGGTAATCTGCTGTTGTGTTGTGATTAAGTTGTTTATTTATTTTATTGGGGATGCACAGGCATAATGGAATTTGTTTTTAGAAGTCCTGCTATATCAGATCCTTTACATGAGATCTCCAGGGATTGTGACTTTGTTGTGGCAAAGGGGTACATCTGCCCTTGTGATCCTTAGAACTGCGGATATTGAGCTTTGTGTTTCTGGTAGAGTCACCCTTGGCAAAAATGTCAGCCAAGTCAAACTGATCTCCATGATGTTTCATTTAAATAATCTGAGAGTCTAACACAGAATAGGGATATTGGAACCCACTCATGGAGCCAGTCAAGAGGATGACATTTACCTTTGAGCGCTTTATGACCGAGTAGTCCACATAGTCATAATTCAAGCTTGGAGAGTAAACGTTGGTAGCAACCATATGGGTTTACCAGTTGCAGGTGAAGGATAAGTTCTGTGCCAGTCAAGTAGCAGGTAGAAAATTCTCATTGACCAAATTGTGGTGTTCTTGGTTAATTTGTTTCTTTACACACTTGATACCATGTCTTACTGCTTTGGCGAATAGCAAGCAGGAGTAAGGACAGATTATGATGGACTAGACTCTGTCACTGGAGACTGGCTCTTGGGATGTGGAATGTTACCTCACTGCTGGGGAAGATGTCACTATTGGTGTGAAGAGTATTAGTTTTGGAGTCAGATTTCTTGATTAGGGATGCTCTGTCTGCTGCTGTAGATTTCCCCTTGAGATAGACCCCAAACTGGTGTGGGGATACTAAGATGACCCCATCTTGATGCTACACATTTGGAGTTTGTGTCATCAGATTAGAGTGTCACGTCACTGTGTTGCAGGTTGCAGAAATGGAAACAGTTTGTTATAGCCATCTAAGATCTTTTCAGAGTATCTAGCCTTCTCTGCTTGCCATGAGTCTAATGCATATAGTATCTGCTGCTGATTCTATAATTATACAAGGTAGACATTTTTTCTGATTTGGAAAATGATGGAGGTATTGGGAGGACTATGTTTGACAAAAAAGGAATGCTTGATTTGAGACAAAGTGGTAAGTTGTTATTGGATTTGTATGCTAGTTATCATAATTATGTAATAAATACTGCTTATCAGTGTACTTAATACCAGGATCACCTTGGGCCAAAGATTGGTGTTCAACTGTATAGTCCTGTCATCAGATCGTTGGCCGAATGTCCTAGATACTGTTGTCAGGGAGATGCTGAGCTATCCTTTTTTTTTTTTTTTACAGCTTGATGGCAAGTTTAGTCATATGGCCAGAATAGAGTTGGGAAACTCAATTATGCAGTGAGAGTGTTCTGGGAATGCCTGTCAGATGCTTCTGTGTGGGTTAAATTCAGCTCCCTTCCTCCAGAGGATCTTGCATATAACAAAGGAGGGGAGGGGTGTAAAGTCCAAATTGACTGTTCTCATGACTTTAATAGTTGAGTTAGTGGCAAGAGGCTGTGGCCGAGAGGTGGTTAATGCTTGCTGTAGCAGTAAGTGAGATCTGATTTTGTTTCAGCACTGAAGGAAGCTATCGGTTTAAACAAAAGGGGTGTCATTCAGTGCTGTCAAGAAAGGGAGGGTCTTCTTATTTAAATGATCACATCAGTAGTCCAAGAAGACAACCGCTGTCTGTCACTGAAGAAAATGCATTGGTGTGGGAGGAGTGTGACGAGGCCATGATGAATAATTACATCTGAGTGACGCCTCCTGGTTCATCTGCAGTTAACTCCTACTGA
Organism: Protopterus annectens; assembly: GCF_019279795.1. Taxonomy (NCBI): domain Eukaryota; kingdom Metazoa; phylum Chordata; order Ceratodontiformes; family Protopteridae; genus Protopterus; species Protopterus annectens. The sequence goes on from NC_056741.1 coordinate 1,859,530,142, forward strand.
CTCATCTAGGTGTCAAATATTGTGTGTTCATATTTGCATCAATAATTCTAAAACCACGCTATGTACAGGGTTTTAAAATATTTAATCTTAAAGCTTACACGATGGCAAACTCAACTGCATTAATATTTGAGCTCTGTCTAGTGCAGGTAAATGGATATTAACTTTTTTTAATATTCATTTATATAGCTATAATTTTTACATTTTCTAAATATCTCAACAACCAAGTAACACAGACAGAAGTCCTTAGCCTTTTATGAAAGTCACAGTCACAGCCAGATGAATAAAATGCTGCTGACAGTATGTATGTAACCTAATCTGAGTGGTTGCTGAGATATTGCAAGTTGTTTACAAAATATTACAAATGCAATTGTTACTGTGTTTACTGTGACTTATAAAATACTGTTTATGACCTAGAATCTAAAATAATACTACGACTAGAAAAATAGTTTTGTGCTGAAGAGTTTGCCATTTCTACTTCTTTCATTACCCCTATGGTTCCAGAGATATGAACATTAGTTTGAAATGTGAGGACATAGTTTGATTCTGTCAAAAGGCTTAGGCTCTGCCCACTGGAAGTTACAGTGCAAACTTCCTGAGCTCCATTGGAGTGAATGAGTTAAATAGCTTCAGAGAGGTTTTTCTAAACCATCTAGTGATTGTTGGGGAGCATTTTGGGATGAGGACATTGCCCAAACTGTTCTTGGGGAAATAATGGAATTACTGGCCCTGAATAATGACCGTATCTGGAGTGGCGGGAACACTTTGTGGAATTCCTAAAATTAATTTGGTGGACATGATCTCTTTTGAAAAGACACATCCAGAATGTATTAAATTTGCAGGGTGATTGTGGTCCTGTGAGGATTTCAAGATACAATGAGTGCTTGGAAATTTTACACTTTTGGAATGTGCAGGTTTTTGCATCTTTGTCATTTGCAGACAGTGTTATTATTGTAACATCATGTGACTTTAATTTCCAGCAAGTACTGGAGTTTTTCACTTCTGAGTGTCAAGCAGCTGGAATGATAATTGACACCTCCAAATCGGGTCAGACTTATCTCCTGGAAAGGAACCGGTATGAAGGGAACAGCTACCTCAAATTGAATTTAATTATCTTGGAGTCTTGTTCGGGAGTAGGGGTAGAGAGAATTGAGAGATTAGTCATTTTATGAGTACAACAGCAGTATTGGAAGCATTATTCTAATTTATAGTGGCTAAATGAGAGCTGTATCATAAGACAGAACTGATCTGTGTCCATACCTTCTCTTGTGGTCATGAGATTGGGGTACTGACCAAAAGGATGAGGCTGGGCAGATAAATTTCCTTTGGTAAAAAAGCTAGCATTTTCTTAATTCTGTTGATGTTTTATTACTTTCCTCATCAGGAAAGGTATTTTAAAGCTAGGAGTATTGTTTTAATGGACTGTCTCAGGACTGTAATGTACTTGTTGTAAGCAGTGCACTTGTTTTTTTCTGTCAGTTTAAAAGTGGTGTAAAATAACTGAAAGCATTGTTTCTGTGGATAAATTGTGTTTGTTTTACTTTTATGTGGCAGGCATTGTGTTTTATTCTGTTTTTTTTTTTCTGTCAAAAAATAACTTTTGTGGACTGGTAGTGTTTACCGACAATTGCTGATTGTCTTCCCTGGGAAAGAGGCACCATTTTGGCCATGGAACAGACTACTGGTCCCATGGTCAATCCTTCTTCCAGCCACAAAAATTAAAAATTAAGCAAACAGCCTTTGCCACCACTGCAAGCTAGCAGTTTGCCTCATCTGCAGGCAAATGACTCTGCTGTGACCATCTTTTACCCTAGATCCTTCTAGTGTATCACCTATGTCCACTATGGATCAGGAATTAGCCACATCTGCTGCTGTTAGGGTCCCCACTGTGGACAAGGGAGAGCCACCCTTGTTGGTCTGGGGAGGAGGAACAGGGAATGTTTATCTTGTGTCAGACCCATCCCTGCGGAAGCTGCAGGACAGCCTCAAATAAATAAAGAAAAATATCTAAGCTTTGCTATATTCCTGACTATATCTAAAGAATTATACTGTTCTGTAGCAACTTACTTCATCAGAACAAGGCAGATGTGTGGTGAAGGGTTCTTATTGCCAGGTCCAAGACAGAATACAGAATGGGCTGTCTCTCTAAGAAACTTCTCAAATTAATGTCTCAAATATTACTGCTGGGATAGCTTGCAGAATACATCATTTCTTGCCACCCAACTCTATCCCAGGGGAAACCCCCGCTGCTGGAAGCTAGCAATATTTATCATCTACCTGTGGAAATACATAGACCTCAGATCTTTGGCAGATGCTGGAAGTCATAAAACAATTACATTCCTTCATGCTTTCAAAACTAGTAATTAGTCCACTCTGAAGACAATACAGAAGTGTTCTTAGCATATAGTCAATGTCTCCGGCCTAGCTTATAAAGTAATTTAATTTCAGCTATTTTTCTGAAGTTAACCTCCTGTATTCCAATTTCCACTTTTAAAATATATACATTTAAACAGTTACAATAGTGCATGCACATTTCTGTTCTCTTTTAGCAGGGCATACTGGGGATGTATTTCAAGCACTCTACAAAATATCTTTTCAAATCAAACACCTGTACAGAGCAGTCTGATATACACATGACATACAGTTCTAATATATTTGTAACACAAGCATCTTATATAAATCATGTTGATATTCACAAGTGACATATCATTATTTACAAAAACGGAATGAGCATTACACGAGAATTTATGAACACTTATGATCTTAGATCAAGTAACATAAATAATGATCTTTACAAACATTCTGTTACTTGCAGTGATTTTATTAATTTTAAATTTGCAGTATTGGAAAAAGTTACATGGAGTCCAAGAGCTGGAGATTGGGAATCAAGACGTGAATTTAAGGAGCTACTATGGCAACTTAGGTTAGATGCCATTAACCTACCAGGACTAAATGACATTGTATATATTCTTTCAGTTTTGAATTTAAGGGCAGCTAAATTGTAGATTCTTAAATAAGAGTATATATTTTTAATACATTTTTAGCATGTGTTTAGTTTAGTTTCTTATTATGTTCATGACTTTAGAGTGTATTAATTTGTGTATTAAGATTGTTTTTAATAATACAGTAAGCATTTCTTAAACATTTATATACTTCTTTATAAAAAAGAAAGCGTATATATTTTATTTTATTCACTTTTATAATTGAAAGTATTTAGACTTTTATGTACTGATTTAAACTTTTGGTCTTTAAAAAGGAAATGATGTACAGGGGTGATTGTTCTGATGAAGTTCCAGGTTTGCGGAATGAAAGTGCATAACTCTTATGTACAATTCTTGTATTAAATAAATTAAAAAAATTCTGGAGGTGTTTTGTGCCTGGAATTTAGTATGTGTACGTGAAACTGGTTTACTGTTCCTCCATTCCTTCTATGGCATTGGTAGTTTGCTTACTAGTTGTTTTTCAACGTTGATCACTTTTTTGGACGTTAAGGTTGTAATTCTTTTTAGGCACCTGTTTACTGAGGACACACAGCAGGTACTAATGGAGGCAAGAAAGTCTGCTATTAGAAAATCATATATTAGCTAATGGAAAATGTTTTCTAGTTGGTTCTAACAACATAACCAGCACCCATTCAGGGCTAGGTATTCCCTGGTTCTACAATATTTGTGCAAGTTACTATCCTGTGGCCTTTCTTATTTCTCTGTCAAGGTTCATTTATCTTCCATTTCAGCCTATTTGCCCATGGATTCTCCTCTTTCAGTGCAGTCTCATGTCAAAATGTTCTTGAAAAGGGTTTTGCATAAGAGGCTTCCAAGCAAACCAGTAGCCCCTCCTTGGAGTAGTTATTTTTGTGTTACAGAAGTTAACACTTGCTCCATTTGATCCAGCTAATGTGGCTGACTTTAGGTTCTTAACATGGAAAATGGTTTTACTGATTGCTCTGGCCTCTGCCAGAAAGACATCTTAAGTTGCAAGTCATTATGGTGAGTCAATCTGTTTTATTTGCCAAAGAGATAGAGTTTCTTTGACAACTAACCTTCTTTTATGCCTAAAGTGGTATCCAAGTTTACTTTAAACCAATTTATCCATCTCCTCTTTTTCTTTCTTGAGCCTATAAATAAGGAAGAAAGGATACCTTATACCTTTGATGTCAAAAGACAACTGAGGTACTATCTTGGCAGAACTAAGTTTTTCAGATCTTCGGATCAATTTTTCATTTCTTGTGAAAGTAAGACTAAGGGATAACCTGTATCAAAGCAGACTGTTTCCAAATGATTGTCTAAGGCTGTTATCTTTTGATAGACTCACCATAACAAAACTTTCCAGGAAGGGTCAAGACACATTGTACCAGTGCCTGGGCTTCGTCTATGGCTTTTTGGAAAGGGTTGGATTCTAGGAGTATTCCAGAAGCTGTTACTTGGTCCTCTGTATATACATTTGCAAAGCACTGTAAGCTCAATTCCTTCTCAAGGTCCAGATCAAGCTTTGCTAGATCCATCCTCCAGGAGCTCCTGAACTCTTCTCCTTCCAGCTTCCAAATACAGTTAGCTAATGTAATCTATCCATATAGCTAGGGCTACTGCAGCAGTGATCAATATGATGAATCTAGTACAGTTGTGCAAGTTAAACTTACATAACCGTAGATGTTTGAATGATCATTGCTGTAGTGGCTGCCCTCTCCCTGCAACCCCCCTTGTTTTTGGTGTGTGTGTGTGTGTGTGTGTGTGTGTGTGTGTGTGTGTGTGTGTGTGTGTGTGTGTGTTTTTAATGCCAAGGTGTGAACATTTATTTTTTTGCTGTTCCTATCATTGTCCTTTGAGGGCTCGGCCTACCTCTGTCTGCTGGCAAGAAAGCTCTGAAGGGCTTCATGCCCGAACATGCCTTTTAGTCATCTCAGCTCAGGCTGCCTGACAGTTTGGGCATATGAAAATGCCCTGAAGCTTTGGAAGCTGGCCGGCTGTTATATCCTTGGCAGGGTATAACCCCTATGATCATTCGAACATTTACTGTTATGGTAAGTTTAACTTACACAACTGTACTTTACTACACAGGTTTGCTGAGATCAGTGTATATGATTGAATAAAGAGTTTTGCAATCCAGGAAGATGTTGGAGTAGAGCTGTGGCATCCTTTGGTTGAGAGGAGCCAGTTGAAGCCTTGTGAGGATGCCCTCAGGGTACCTCTTACAATAGGTATATTAAGCACTGCCTCTTGAAAGGAAGCCATAGGGAAGAAGCTGGACATGCTAGATACAAATATCTCACATCTTGTCTAGCAATGCCTGTGGATCCTGCACCCTATGCCTTCAGTTTTGGTCCTGCATTTATAGGTTCATACTAGGCTATCTGCCCTAGGGCATTTATAAGCCTAGCCAGAGTGTATTTGGCTTTCGCCACCCATTTTAAATTAATTTTGCTATGTCCTTTTTCAAGGTTAATATACTGTGCATCTGTCTAACAGTGACACAGAAGTGATACCCAGGGTAAACCTACGATCTCCCATCCACTCATCAAGATTCCTCTTGAAGAGAGTCAATGAGGGACTCTGCCTGACCTGGACTCAGCATGTCCTATTTAATCTGTTTGAGCCCTTGATCCGGCCCTTTTGGAGATGCAAGAGGCAGGATCTGCTTAACAACAAAGCGACTGGAAGGATCCAGTGTCTGTAGGTCCCCAATATCTTTATTTATGAGGTCCATGATGATCCTTTCCATAGCTTTGCAGACCAAGCTAGTCAGGCTTATGGGGTGATGGTTTCCATGATCCATTGAGGCACCACCTTTGTGGAGAGGGACCACTGTTGCTGTACGCCACTCTTTGGGTACATATCCTGTAGTAAGGCTGAGATTGAACAGTAGTTTTATGTTTGGGTTTAGCTCTTCTCGGAGTTCATGTTGGATGCAGCCCGGGACACCATCTGGTCCCATTGATGCTGTGTTTTTTGCTTTGGAGAGGGTGGCTCTTACATGAGCATTCTTTTTCTTATGACATTACAATCTCCAAAGATGTAATGAAATGAGATAAGGCCATGATTTTAAAGCAGAAAAAATTACTACTAAGAAGCACAAATGAAAATAATTTTTAAAAGAACTGGATGAAATATGTCAATGGGAAGAAATAAACCATGTGCCATTAAATAGGCCTATTGTGTTGAAGATATGCTTTAATAGGGTAAGATAGGGTACAGCTTGCCAAATGTGTAATTATAACATTATAGAGATCGATATAAAGATCTGGCTGTAATGTTAAGGCAGCAGGCTGCAGTTCACAAAACAAGCCACTTCATTTAGAAACTAGACTTGTTAGAAGCTAGGAGTAACTCTTAGATGTATAACATACTAAAACTGATGTTTTCCTTCCAATGTGCTTTAAGCTGACATTTGGCCACAGTGGGTGGGTTGTAGGTCATTTGGTTGAGTTCAGTTTGCCTGAATTTCAAATTTTGTTTATTGGTCTGAAATTTGGCCAAATTCTGCTGAAGGATGAGATTTACTTCAAGGGATGTTTTTTTTTTCTTGCCTGTGGTACAGTGCAAAGACCACAATAATGGAAATAGCAGCACGGACTGTACGATTTGATATCCTTTAATAATTCTGGTACCTCGGCCTTTGCCTTCTCATGGAATAATTTGCATACACAAACACAGTCTTGTTTAAACCATCAACCATTAAATGCTTGATTAAATGCTTAATTAAATCAATTAACTTTTTTCAAATATTTAAAGTCACATATTCAAAAACATATTTATGCAACCTTACCTAAAACTCTATTACATATCTTATCAAAACTATTTCTATAATTTATTTTACATAAATAATTCTTTTGTAACATTAAATAATTCTTTTTTATACCTCTAAATTCATACCATTAGGATAGAGAGTATTGAAATTAATAATAAACCTTGATTCCATGTTTAATAACCTTCTTTGAAAATTATTATTATTCAATCCCACCCCATAGGGCCTGGCTATAACACTAAAAATTAAATCTTTCATTGACCCTCCATGTTCTCATGAAAATGACTCGCCACTGGACTATCTAACCTTACATTTCTTATATCACCCAGGTGTTCCAGGATTCTCAATTTGACCTTACGCTTGGTTTGTCAGCTTTCAGATTCAAGTTTTATTCTGTGGCTTTTTAGCCTGTATAGCTGTTGTGTTTTTCTGTGGTACAGTGACCCATGTGGTGATCGAAAGCAACAAGAATGCATAGAAGGTGTGTGGGTAAAAGCCCCCCCCCCCAACACACACGGGGGGCAGTCTGAAATTTTCTGGAATGGATGTGTGGTTAAAATTTTGTCTGCTTTGTCCTCTGATGGGTGCCTTTGTTTGAACAACATTGCCTTCTCCTCTTCTTGGAACCTTCTGATGAACAAGCCACCCTGGTTCATCTCATTGTCTGTCCCTTGAGATTATAAGTTTTGGCATTTGTATAGCTAGCTTCCCGTTGCCAAATTTCACATTTCACTTGCGTGATCAACATTCTTCAGTCTTTCACTAACAGCTTAAGTAGTTTACCAGGTAGCTAGAATATGTAGCTTCTAAGTGGCTGAATCCTTTCTTATGTAAAGCTGGGAATTTCTTGGACTACTTAGTGTGTGAGACTGATCTCATGTTCTCCTTCTTAGGTTCATAGGGAAGTACTAGGCTAGCTGCCCCTGCAGGCCATTTTAAGCCTAGCCAGTTTCCCCTTTTGTGCTCAAATTAAGCTACCTCATTTGATTGAGGTTGGCCTTACCAATCCCATAATTATATATTGACCCAGATAAAAATAACTGGGGTCATACTGTAGGTAATTTGAGGGTCCATGCATGGAATAAAGCATTTAGGAGCTGCCGCTGTCCATTAATAGTATCAGAGCAGTCCCATTGTAAATTTTCTGTTTCTCATCCAAATATCTAAGTTGTGTTTGAATATAGACAGGGATGAAATTTGTTTTATTTGGATGGAGAGTCTGTTCTATAGCAGCATTATCCTCTGTGAGCTATACCTGTCCCTCCAGACCATTCTGTTGATGTTTCAGAAGAAGTTTAGATCCCTACACTGAGTATTTCTGATGCCATTTGACTTGCTGATGTGCAATATATCCGTCAGTAGTGGGTTGGAGTGGAGGATGTCTTGTATTCCAGACACAGGTCACATCTTGGCTCTCTGTAGGATACTGAGTGTAGTGACAGGGCTTTGAGTTTTTTGAGACATTGAGTTTCTTTCTTATTAAAATTGCATATAAAAGTTGTGTCCAAAGGAAAATACCAGTTAATTCAGGAGCTGTCTTCAAACAAAGTGGTCCATAATTCTGTTTTTGTAATAGCAGCCCTGCATGCTTTTTGAATAGGAAGTGTGCTATGCAACTGCTAAATATCTGGGGCCTCAGTCAGTGGTAGTGTGTTTTGCATCACTAGATGTATTCCTTGCTGTTTAGCACACCGTTAGCAGCTGAACTTCATTTCGAGAACACGTTATAAAGGGTTATGATCAGAGATCTGATTCTAATTCTTTATCAGCTCCATGTGCTACTAGTTGTAGCGGGGAAAAGCACTGAGTGTTTGCCAGCTTTGACAGCTGTAAAGCACTTAGCAAGCACTGTCAGAAAGTCAGTATAACAAATTCTCTTTTGTTACAGAAAGTCAGGGACACACTGCTGGCACAAAGAGCAGACAAATAAATCTGTTTTTAATTTTGCTGCTGTCATTTGCTGGCCACCACTGGCAGATTTAACCACCTAACGTGACATGTGATCTTAACAAATGAAGCAGGTGTGCTTAACAATTAAGACCGTGTCTCAGGCTATAGAAGCACTTAGCTAGTTTGTCTTTTTCATGATATCGGAGCATAATTATTGTACTCCATTGCACTACGGGTTGATTATCAATGTCAATTATTAAGGTGATTCACCACCAAGAATACAAAAGTCCTTGTCCCAATGTGTATAAGCACTTTGCTGGGTATAAGAAATGCACAGCAATACCTTGGTCAACATGTTGAAAAAATAAGCTTGCATTCAAAGAAATTTTGCAGTAAAAATGAATGAGATTAGGAAATAAACCTTATGTAAAGCAACTTAAATTGCCAGATATTTATTTTGTGATGGATAGCTTGTAAAGGAGAAAGTTGATCATGTGTTCATTAAGACATAACCCTGTCTCACTGAATGCCTAGACTTGAGACAGATAAAGTCTTGGAATTAAAAGGATGAGATTGACTACAGTGACAAACATTTAATATAAACCAGTGTAGAAAAGCATTTTCAGGAAAATTTGTAGGTTCACAGTTCTTTACCAAACTGTATAAAAATGCAGCCTCTTTGCAATAATATAAAATATACTTTCATAGGCACATTGGAGGTACATTATTTGTATAAGGAACACTTGTCTGACTAAAGTCAAATGTACGGGTGAGAATTCAATTCATCAATCACAGCTGTTGCAACTGCACCTCATTGTTTGCAGCTTTTCATGGAAAATCATTGCTGATGCAGTTTCTGTCACAGTACCAGTGATAAGTCAAAGTTTTTATGGTTGTGACATCCTTTTTTTGGGCAAGTGAACAATGACTCTTAATCCTCACCACGGACACCAGTGAGGGATGTTCACTTGGAACAAAAATAGATAGCCACAGTATTTTCAGATGCAGCTCTCTGCACCAAGCATAATTTTCCTTAAGAACACACAGGGAACACAGTTCCCATCCTGGGGTTGGGTTTCCCTCTCTCTCACCAGACCCCAAATAAGACTCCACACTGACCACAGCTGTAGAGTTGAGTCCCCAGCCAAGTCCTTTACTACCCTCTCTGTGAAACCAGTGGTTTGTGTCCCTGCTCACAAATTCTTTGAGATATGATTTTCACACACACACACATGGGAAAGGCTAGCACAGATTTACCAGCTATGCCACCTCTGCCCGGACTCTAAGGTAGATACTGCCACCAGAACACTCCAAAACCAGCTACTCTAAGCCCCTTACAAGGGTACCAAATTATACTGAGTAAAGCTAATACTAATACAAATGTTAGTGTTTGACCAATGAAGCAATGGTTGCAGAAGCAGCCACAGTGTCAGCAAATAAATATAAGTACTCTCAAAGGTTAAAACCTTTTCTGAAAGACTGGCCACAATGAAACATTTAAATATATTTTATAATAAATAATAAAAGAACATGAAAATACTAAATATCTGTTTAGAATAAACACCATAGTTTCAATCACATTAAATATTAAAGATAACACAGATAGTTAAGTACAGAAAAACAGTACTTATCTAATCTCACTATAGTTTATTGACTGATCTAAAGAATTACAGTTTCGTACTTACTTAATAAAGCGAGGCAGGATGAAGTGGGTTCTTTTTCAGGTTTCAAAACAGACTACCCTGAGACTTCTGTCTCATCTAGTATTAAAACATCACTTCAGTGCTGGATTACAGAATGACATCACATACATCTTTTCATCTGACTGGTTCCCACACTACCCCTTTTACTAGAAACGGAGTCAGAATCTTGCACATATGTGTTACCATACACACGTAGAGCTTTGCTAAGATGTGTTATAGTATCTGGAAGCTATAAAACCATTTCAAAAACTTCCACCCTTCCAGGGTAGCAATTAGTTCACCCCTAAGGACAATACAGTAGGATTCCTACTCCTGCTTTTCACAGACAGTTTGCCTTTGGCTGCAATCAGAACTGTAAGATACAATCTTTATGGCCTCTAAATCAAGAAATTTAATTTCAGACTATTTTTCAACATTAGCTGGACTGAGATTAACCTCTTCGCTTCCAGTATCCTCTGTCACAATATATTAATTTCAACAGATACAGGTGTATTTCTTTTCTGTCCAGCAGGACCCACTGTTGGTACATTTCTAACACGAGCAGTTTTACAAATACATTTTTCAGCACAAGTATCTGTACAGATCACCACAGAAAAACAAACAAAAAAAACAATAAACCTAACTAAAAAAATTAAATATAATAAAAAGCCGGAAGGAAAAAACAAGCTAGAATTTATTCTTAAGACATTAAACAGTAAGCATTTTCATCTTTAAACATGACTTCAGCAGACTGTAAAATGCTTTGCAATGCACACATTTAAATACTAATTAATATCATCACATGACCTGCAAATGAATGCTTTAAACCTTTCCTTTTAAGGAAAGCCACAAAATCTTCCCTCTCATTAAGACCAGGTAGGTGGCAGGCATTCAACCTTACTTGCCATGAATACTTTAGCCACCCTAATTCATCCTCAGCATTAAATATACTATCAAAATGTTTAATTTTATAATGTTTCATAAGTACATTACTTTCATCTTTGATTATTGCAGCATGTTTATGTTCATACATTCTTTGATATAACTCCCTAGTAGTATGCCCTGCATAAAATGAATTACAAGAACATCTTACTAAATAAACAACAAACATGGATTTACAAGTATATCTTCCTTTCATTTCTGTACTAAAACCATTAATATATACTTATGTCATTTTTCTGTTAACTGATATGAATAAAGTTACAATTGTAACACTTATGTATGTCTGGATTCAGACTCTTACTATCCACAGGCTTCAGTTTAATCTGAACGAGATTTTTCAAACTCTTCCCTCTTTTTTTGTACAAACACTGGAGCATCACCTACTACTTTGCTAACCTCAGAATGACATTTTAATAAATTCCAATTGGCATTAATAATTCTCTTGATAGCCTCAGCATTGACACTGTTAGTAATTTGCACTGAAACTCTATAATCTGTTGCTTATCACATTTAACTTTCTAACTTTTATTCTCTCTTATTACATTTACCTCTTTAAGTTTATCCATTACCACATTTTCAAGATAGTCCCTAGTGATAAACTTGTTACATAAACTCATACTTTCAATTTTGAAATATTTATCTCCATCCGTTAACTCACTAACTCTCATTAATTGTGCTTTCACAGTATTCATTTTAGTTTTTTTAGGATGCATACTACTGTAATGTAAAAACACATTGTATAGTAAACTTTAAGAAGGAACTCAAAGCCCTTAGCACTGTGCCTGAGGACATGAGGATCTGGTTAGCTGATAGACAGTGTGCTACTTCAGATGAGTTGGGGAAGAAGGGAGACCTATACCTGGCAAGCAGGGCAGCCTTGCAAAGGAAGGGGACCCCCAGTACTGCTCATGGGTCTAAAGGAACCCATGATGGGCAGCACAGACTGCCCCAACCAAATCTGCCAGTAGCAGGGGAAGCCTCTAGTCCAGGTACATGTCCAGGAGATAGGGTTAAATGTTTTGAATGCAAGCAGTGGGGCCATGTGGCATACAGGTGTCCACGGAGGCAAGATGGGGAACAAAAGGTGAGGGAGCCAGTAAGTGGGAAAGACAAAATGCCAATAATAGGTTGTCTTGAGACAAAAAGTGTACCAGACTACCATACTGCAGATGTCCTGATATGGAAGGATTTGGATGAGGCAGTACCATGTGCTTATGCAGTTACATGCTTTGAGGCTAGGAGACAAGCATGTGGGTCTGGTAGCATGGGGGAGACCCAGACAGACTGCATACTTGCAGCCAGGACTGCTGAGGTGGTTACTTCAGAGAGGGAGCTACCCTGTAGCAGTTAGACTGAAGGTGATCCACAGCTGCTTGGGGGTACTAAGGATCCCTTGGACAGAGTGACTGCAAAGGTAGAGGTGAGTAGTAGTATCCAGGCTGACAGTGAGGCACCACTGTCAGAGGATGCCAGACTTCCTGTGGAAGGGAAGCTGGGAAGGGTTACAAGGAAAGAGGTGAGACATGCTCAGCTCTCAGACCCTACATTGCAAGGCCTGAGGCAGGTAGCTAGGGAGGCACCTGATTCTCAAGGAAAGCGGGAATCTATATACTGGGACAAAGGGTTACTATACAGAGAGTGGACCCCTGAGGGAGGGCTAGAAGGTGAGAGAGTGCAGCAGTTGGTAGTGTAGCCTACCATCTGGTGCTTCTAGCCATAGCCTATGGTATTCCCATTGCGGGTCATATGGGCATAAAACGTACAAAGAGTCATATTATGCAGAACTTCTATTGGCTTGGAATTTCCAGAGATGTAACAGGGTACTGCAAGACCTGTGAACAGTGCCAGAAGGTAGGCAAGGCAGGAGGCAAGGTGAGAGCTCCTTTGATGCCCTTGCCTGTGCTTGAGGAGCCATTTCAGAGGGTAGCTATGGATATTGTGGGTTTTCTGAGTACCCAAGTTCCACAGGGAAAACTTATATCCTAGTGGTAGTAGATTATGCTACACAATACCCTGAGGCAGTGGCTTTGTCTTCCATTGAGGCAGAGAAGGTGGCAAATGCTTTGTTAGAGGTTTTCAGCAGGGTAGGTTTCCCAAAAGAAATACTGACTGACAAGAGGTGCCAATTTCATGTCAAACCTGCTGGCTTGTCTGTGGAAGTTCTGTGGGGTGAAGCACATGAAGACCACCCCCTACCATCCCCAGACTAATGGTTTTGTTGGGAGGTTAAACTCTACAATCAAGTCCATGCTAAGGGCATTTGCAGATCAGTTTAAGAGGGAGTGGAACAAATATTTGCCCCATCTGTTTGCTTACAGAGAGGTTCTCCAGGAATCCACAGGGTTTTCACCCCTTGAGTTGCTGTATGGGCATAGGGTGAGGAGACCTCTAGATTTAATTCGAGATTAGTGGGAAGGTGAGTGTGAGTCTCACAAGGAGTCTGTTGTGGCATACATCTTAAACCTCAGGACAAGGCTCAGGGAACTCATGGGTTTGGCCCAGGAGAACCTGGCAGAAGCCCAACAACAGAAAAAGGTGTGGTATGACAGGAATGCTCGAGCTAGAGAGTATGCTGTGGGGCAGTAGGTAATGGTTCTCATTCCTGTCAAACACAACAAGCTGCAAGCAGCTTGGGAGGGACCCTACAAGTTGGCAAGTGATATTAACTACATGGTGGAACTGGTAGGCAGAAAGCAGTGGCACAAATTGTACCATGTTAACGTGATGAACCCTAACCATGATAGGGAGGCCCTTGTGCTGAGCATTTGCAGTGGATTGCAGGAGGAGTCTGAGGGAGATCTGGGGACTGATCTCCTCAGTCAGGCTCAGGCTGACACTTCAGTGGAAGGGGTAGCAATGTACCAGCAGCTATCTCCTACCCAGGTTCGAGAAATCTGAGCAGTGTTGCAGGAATTTGGGGACATGTTCACTGGGAAACCAGGTTGCACCCACCTGGGGCAGCACCAGGTGAACACAGAACCCCAATGGCCTATTAGGCAGGCCCCTTATAGGGTGCCCGAGAGAGTCAAACAGACTCCGAGGGAGAAGGTACAGGAGATGTTGGAACTAGGGGGTGATTCAAGAGTCTAACAGTCCCTGGGTCTCCCCAGTGGTGCTGGTGCCAAAGAAGGATGACCGCACCAGTTTCTGGGTGGACTACAGTAAATTAAATAGTCACACAGATTCTGATGCTTACCCCATGCCTAGGACAGATGAGGCCCTAGAGCAGCTGGGTGGGGCTAAGTATCATCCAACTATTGATCCTACCAAGGATTACCGGCAGGTGCCCTTGACTCCCAGTGCTGGAGAGAAGTCAGCCTTTGTGACTCCTTTTGGCTTGTATGAGTTCACAAAGATGCCCTTTGGGATGAAGAATGCCCCAGCGACTTTCCAGAGGGTGGTAGATCATATCCTCGTAGGAGCAGGAGAGTTTGCCCTTGCTTACCTAGATGATATTGCCAGCTACAGCCATTCCTGGCCAGAGCACCTTCAGCATGTCCGGGAGCTGCTGGGCAGACTACAGAGGGCATGGTTGATCATTAAGCCCAGCAAATGTCAGGTGGGTATGGAAGAGGTCTCCTACCTAGGACATAGAGTGAGGAATGGTAAGATAAGGCCAGAACCTGCCAAGGTGGAAGCCATTCAGGCATGGCCTGCACCTGTTACTAAAAAGCAGGTGAGGGCATTTTTAGGGACAGCAGGTTACTACAGAAAGTTCGTCCCCAGTTATAGTACCATAGCTGCTCCCCTCACAGACCTGACAAGGAAGAACAGGCCAGATAAGGTAGTGTGGACCTCGGCATGTGAGCAGGCATTCCAGAGGTTTAAAGAAGCTTTGGGAGGACCCCCTGTGTTAGCTAGTCCAGATTACAGCAAATAATGTGTTGTGCAGGTGGATGCTTTGAACTATGGGGTGGGGGTTGTACTTAGCCAGATTTCTTCAGAGGGAGAAGAGCACCCAGTGGTTTATCTCAGTCATAGGCTCCAACCCAGGGAGGAATGCTATGCAGCTGTAGAAAAGGAATGTCTAGCCATAGTGTGGGCACTGTAGAAACTTCAGCCTTATCTGTATGGATGAAAATTCACTGTTATGACAGATCACAATCCCCTAACATGGTTAAACAGAATCAGCCAGCAAAATGCCAAGTTGCTAAGATGGAGGCTGGGGTTGCAAGCATATATATCCGTGCAGCACCGCAGTAGGATTAGAAATGCCAATGCAGATGGGCTCTCAAGACAGGGAATGGGATAATGTATACTCAGACCTAACTCTCTCAAGCAGCATTTTGTTAAAGGTCACTTGAAAAACTAGCTTGAGTTCTCCAGGGGGGAGGGGATGTGAAGGGTGCCAGCCTAGCCAGATAGAATTTTATAGATAATTCTGTCATCTGTAAATATTAACATGAATCACAGGCTTGTTGTCTTAAATGGAAAAAATGCTGTTGGAAAAACGTGGTAACTGTGCTCTCTACTGACCCAGTAAAAACATGTTGTGACCCTTTGATCTAAAGTCAGCTCCAGCCCATCTAGACAAGGACATTCTTTTTATTGTTTTAATCAAGAGTTAAACTGCTAGATTTAAACATGCAAGTGTATTTTTATTGCTTTGCTTCCTGACCAGCTGCAAGATAACACAAGGAGATGTTAAAAATGTAAATGTAGTTTCTGTTAGCCTGGGAACCAGGAATGTGATTTTAGAAACAGAGAGAATCGAAGGCATTAAGCATTTTTGTCTTGACCATCCAACTCATCAGCGCTCTGCCTGTTTTCTTATGTAAGCTATTTTAGACTTGTGTTTTCTTTTAGAAATAGCTAGGAACTAGAAATAAGTGTTTTTCTGTGATGTCAGAACTGTCCTACTAAATTATTTTAAGTATTTCTCTGTAATCTCAGAACTCTTGACTAGCACTGTGTAGTAAGAAGTATTGTCTTGTGTTTTTATTATTTATTATTAAATATTTTAAAACCTTTCAAATGTTTATAGCTTGAGTACATTGCATATTTATAGTGATTACTGCACCAAGTCCCTCTAATAAGCCTAAACTGTTTAGTTATACTACCAATTGGATAATAAAATTGCGCAGTAAGAATTGGACACCCTTTTAAGGGCTTTTGAGTAGCTGATAAATATTAACTGGGTGGTGGCAGGTGGTATTACCGTATAGTCTGGGTAATGGGGGCACAGCTGGTGAACCTGTGCCAGCCTTTCCCAGGAGTGTCTGTGTGGTTGTCTAAACTCTTATCTCAAAGTGTGTGTGTGTCAGCTACTTGGGCAGAGACACGAAGCACCGGTTGGACAAAGAGGGTGCTAAAGGTTTTAGCTTGTCCACTAAGCTGAGTTCTGGTCCCTATAGCTGTGCCAGTGAGGAGTCTTATTGGGGACCTGGAGAGCAAGGGAGCGACCAGCCCCAGACTGACTGTGATCTCTGTGTGCTTTTAAGGGAAATTGCACTGTAACGTGTGTATTTGTTATCCTTTCCTTCATGTATGAGATGCCCTCTCTGGTATTAGTTGTGAGGATTGAGGCTCTGTTGGGCCAGGGCACGGGCGTCGCAGCCTCCATACCCCATCTTTTGTCAATATTAGAATACAAAGCGGTAACATCCACTGTTACCCAGAAATAATCCTCTTTCCATTCTGAATTAACCAGTTCTTGACAAATTTGCAGAGTATTTTTAATATGAGAGGGTATGGCAGTCAGATATTTCTCGAAATGGAAATCCAAAAAAAAAATAACATTTTCCAGTAAAGATCATATTCCTGAAATAATGGGTCGCCCTGGGGGTTTAAGCAAATTTTTGTGTATTTTAGGGATAGCATACATGAATGGATGTTTGGGTTTATTAACAGTCAATTTTTTGACATCTTTATGTTTCAAAAAAACAAATATTTCCCCATGTTCCAGTATATCATCTAACTGTGCTAAAAATCTTTGTAAAGAATTATATTGTAATTTAACATAATATCATTCTTCAGATAATATATTTGAAACCATTTCATCATATTGTGCAATGCTCATTAACACCCAGTTACCTCCCTTATCAACTGTTTTGTATACTATCCCATTTGAATTTGACCTTGGCTCCTGCAATGCTAGCCATTCTTCCTTCTTTAAATTATAAGAATCAAATGTCTTTACAAAATTACCATAACAAATTTCAACTTTTTTTACATACTAAACTTTCATACACATTAATAGCGTGACTAGTTCTAGGGGGCATGAAATTACTGTCTGAAGTCATTTTAAGCATTTCTAAAGACCCATGTGTTGAAAAACTAAATGAAAACTCTAGCCAAGCTAGAACTTCCAATGAGTGACCTCGCAAACCTCCTGTAAAAGAGGCATATGGGATATATGCAAATGACCCTTATGAACATCAGATGTTGCAGTTATATGGTGATTCTGATTGCCCATGGCTTTTACATTTGAAGTCATTTTAATGGACAATATCAGGCCAATAAAGCCAAACTCCACTAGGTATGGATATGCATATTTCGGCCTTATGACCTGATCAGTATAGCATAAGCAGAATGTATGACTAACCATAAGAAACACAGGGTTGTTATACCCAGCTGATGTCCATTATCATTAGGGCGACTGCAAAATATCCCAATTAACAAATTAAAACAAAGAGTTAGAAAGTTACATTGAAAAAACAATCAGAAAAAACTAAATGAAAACTCCAGCCAAGCTAGAACTTCCAATGAGTGACCTCCCAAACCTCCTGTAACAGAGGCACATGGGATATATGCAAATGACCCTTATGAACATCCGGTGTTTCAACTATATAGCGATTCTGATTGCCCATGACTTTTACATTTGAAGTCGTTTTAATGGACAATATCAAGCCAATAAAGCCACACCCCACTAGCTATGGATATGGATATGCATATTTCATGTGACCTTCTAACTCTTTGTTTTAATTTGTTATTTGGGATATTTTGCCACACTAATGATAATGGACATCAGCTGGGTATTACAACCCTGTGTTTCTTATGCTTAGTCAAACACTCTGCTTATGCTATGCTGATGAGGTCATAACAAGGCCGAAATATGCATATCCATAGCTAGTGGGGTTTGGCTGTATTGGCCTGATATTGTCCATTAAAACGATATTAAATGTAAAAGTCATAGGCAATCAGAATTGCCATATAGCTGAAATACCTGATGTTCATAAGGGTCATTTGCATATATCCCATGTGCCTCTGTTACAGGGGGTTTGGGAGGTCACTCATTGGAAGTTCTAGCTTGGCTGGAGTTTTTATTTAGTTTTTTTCTGAGTGTTTGTTTTTTCAGTGTGACCTTCTAACTCTTTGTTTTTAAACACCCATATCCTGTGAAAAATGGTTCAGATGAACATTAGATTCAACATGATCATTCTGATTCCCATCACCAAAACCCATACATGCTTCAAACATTTCATTTTCATAAATACTTAAATTCAGTACATCATCTTCTTCAGTAGATTCATTAACATTCTCTTCATCTGCAAAAAACGTGTTCTGCCTATTCTGAAAAAACACTTTGAGATTTAGTTTGACAAAATTTCTTAACATCTATAGTCATGTCTGCAAGAAATGGAATTCTAGTAGGTGCAAACTTTACCCCTCTGAGTAAAACTCTCTCAGCAGCATCAGAAATGTTAACATTTGTTAAGTTAATAATTTCCAGTGCATTATTTTCATCTTCAATATCATAAGTCTCCACAGACATTTTAAAAGTTGAATAGGCACCATCTTGAACTACATTCAAATTACTTACATTATTAACAGTACTGTGAGAAGCATAAGAATAATTTAAAAGTCTATTGCACACATCTTGATTTGAGTTAAACAGTCTTACTTACTTCTTCCTGTTTCTTCCATTGCTCTCTCCTCTTACCGGCTTTGATCTGGCTTGTTGTTGAACTTGTCCTTGCCCTTCCGTCATGTTTTTTTTTTGGATGCAGGGATTCCTCTGAATTAACTGCTTCAAAAGAAACATTTTTTTCTCCCTGAATATTGTTCACCTGAAGAGACGGAAGAATCACGGACTTCAGACACTACTCGTTTACTCTTCCTGTAGTTATTAGCACTCCCCCAGACACTACTTGTTTACTCTTCCTGTGGTTATTAGCACACCCCCTATGTCAACGAGTGTAGATTAAACCATTTTTGAAGTCTTTTATGTCCCTGTTAAGTTTTTTCTTTTTTACACTCAATAACATTGGTTTCAGCTTTTTGTACATTTAAATTAATCTCATCAAACAATTGCTTGTACCTCTGTGGGGGGATTTCATTTGATAATGTGTTGTTAACATAGTAATTTCCCCCCGCAATTTCTCCATATTTTGTGCGTTCCTTCTGATCAGGACCCGCAACCAAGCACGAGTGCATTGAAGTGAGGTGATGCTGCTAAGCCAAAATTTAAAGTGAATTATCCAATTGTTATTGAATGCAAAAATAGAATTGCAATATATATTTAAAAGTGTAAGATTTCAAAAGTATAACACTTTCACAAGTCTGTTTGATGTTTATTGAAGCATAATTCACTTTAAATTTTGGCTTAGTGGCATCATAATCACTTAATTATTTAATTGTTAAAGAAATTAATTGATTGGAAAAGAAAGGTGTATATACAGGGACACATTTGTAATGATAAAATGTTCCAACAGAAGGCAAGAAGCCAAGGTACCAGAACGTGGTAATAAAGAAGTTTTGTGTCCTACAGTGATGTTCCAGTTTGTTCCTGTTTGTATGTGTCTATTGCCGATCGTTGCATGCTTTCCCTGACTAAACTAAACTAACAAGACTGTTGTGAAAATGAAACTCTGTATGTTTACCTTGTGGCTGCTGAGAATGCACACACCATCAGTGACAACTGCCTAGAGGCTACATAAGTTCAATTAATATCTGCACCACTGCTCACCAGTATATGACGTCCTTTCTCCAGGCCAGTGATCAAGGAGTCTCAGTCCTCACCATGGACACTGGTAATGGATGTTCACTTGGAACAGAAATAGATTTACACAGTATTTTCAGATGTAGTTCTCTGCACCAAGTACAATTTCCCTTAGGAGCGCACAGGGAGCACACCCCCATCCTGGGGCTGGGTTTCCCTGTCTCTTACCAGGCCCCAAATAAGACTCCACACTGACCACAGCTTTAGAGTTGAATCCTCAGCTGAGTGTTCCAAGCCAAGTCCTCCACCACCTTCTCTGTCAAACCAGTGCTCTGTGTCCCTGCTCAGAGTAGCTGACACACATACTCTTTGAGATTTTATTTACATGCGCGCACACACACACACACACACACACACACACACAGTCTCTCTCTCTCACACACACACACACACACACACACACACACACACACACACACACACACAGTCTCTCTCTCACACACACACACACACACACACACACACACACACACACTCTCTCTCTCTCACACACACACACACACACACACACACACACACACACACACACACACAGTCTCTCTCTCTCTCACACACACACACACACACACACACACACACACACACACACACACACTCTCTCTCACACACACACACACACACACACACACACACACTCTCTCTCTCTCTCACACACACAGTCTCTCTCTCACACACACAGTCTCTCTCTCTCTCTCTCTCTCTCACACACACACACACACAGTCTCTCTCTCTCTCACACACACACACACACACACACACACACACACACACACACACACTCTCTCTCTCTCACACACACACACACACACACACACACACACACACACACACACACACACACACACACACTCTCTCTCACACACACACTCTCTCACACACACACACACACACACACACACACACACACACACACACACACACACACACACACACACACACACACACACACACACACACACACACACACACACACACACTCTCACACTTAGAAACTCGCTCTCACACTCACACGTATACACACACACACCTGGTAAAGGCTGGCACAGATTTACCAGCTATGCCCCCTCTGACCAGACTATAAGGTAGTTCCTGCCACCAGAACACTCCAAAGCCAGCTACTCTAAAGCTCTTACAAGGGTTATACTTCTTTTCTTTCTTTCGGATGTTCCCATTAGGGGTCGCCACAGTGGATTCCATTTCTTCCTGTCCTCTGCAGCTTGTTGTGTCACACCAACCACCTGCATGTCCTCTCTCACCACATCCATAAACCTTATCTTAGGCCTTCCTCT
This sequence comes from Protopterus annectens, assembly GCF_019279795.1. Classification (NCBI taxonomy): domain Eukaryota; kingdom Metazoa; phylum Chordata; order Ceratodontiformes; family Protopteridae; genus Protopterus; species Protopterus annectens. The sequence goes on from NC_056741.1 coordinate 1,859,551,621, forward strand.
TTTCCTCTTACCTGGCAACTTCACCCTTTTCCCAATACACCCAGCATCCCTCCTCAGCACATGTCCAAACCAATGCAATCTCGCCTCTCTGGCTTTGTCTCCAAACCGTCCAACCTGGGCTGACCCTCTTATATACTTATTCTAATCCTGTCTACCCTCGTCACACCCAGTGCAAATCTTAACATCTTAAACTCTGCCACATCCAGCTTTGACTACTGCCTTTTTGTCAATGCCACTGTCTCCAACCCATATAACATAGCTGGTCTCACTACACTCTTGTAGACATTCCCTTTCACTCTTACTGGTACTCGTCTGTCAAAAATCACTCCTGACAATCTTCTTCACCCACTTCACCATGCCTGTACTCCCTTCTTCACCTCTCTTTCACACTCGCCATTACTCTGAACTGTTGATCCCAAGTATTTAAACTCATCCACCTTTGCCAACTGTACTCCCTGCATCCTCACCATTCCTTTATCCTCCCTCTCATTCACACACATATATTCTATCTTTATTCCTCTCCTCTCTAGAGCATATCTCCACCTCTCCAGGGTATCCTCAACCTGTTCCCTACTCTCACTGCATAAAGATTACACTGCCATTTCTCCTAAACACCTGCAAGTTTCCATAGGTTTGTCATCTGGACCAACAACCTTTCCATTCTTCATCCTGTTCATAGCTATCCTTACTTCCTTCTTGCTAATCCATTGCACTTCCTGATTCACTATCCCCCATCATCCAGCCTTCTCTCTCTCTCATTCTCTTTATTCATCAGCCCCTCAAAGTACTCTTTCCATCTGTTCAACACATTCTCCTCACTTATGAGTATGTTTCCCTCATTATCCTTTATCACCTTTACCTGCTGCACATCTTTTCTAGCTCGGTCCCTCTATTTAGCCAATCAGTGCAGGTCCTTTTCTCCCTCCTTAGTGTCCATCCTTTCATACAACTCTCGATATGCCTTATCCTTAGCCTTTGCCACCTCTCTATTTGCCATGCACCTCATCTCCTTATACTCTTGTCTACTTTCTTCATCTCTCTGACAATCCCATTTCTTCTTCGCCAACCTCTTTCTCTGTATACTCTCCTGTACTTCCTCATTCCACCACCAGGTCTCCTTGTCCTTGTCCTTCTTCCTCTGTCCAGATGTCACACCAAGCACCTTTCTAGCAGTCTCCCTTACTAGCTCCCAGCTGTTCAGTAACTTTTTACTGCCACCCAGTGCCTGTCTTAACTCTTCTCTGAACTCCACCTCACAATCACCCTTTTTCAGTGTCCAACATTTGATCCTTGGTTCTGGCCTCACACTCCTCCTCCTCTTCTTGATCATTGTCATTCTACAGACCACCATTCTATGCTGCCTAACTACACTTTCCTCCATCATCACTTTACAGTCTCCAATCTCCTTCAAACTGGCCCTTCTGCATAGGATATAATTCACCTGTGTGCATCTCCCTCCACTCTTGTATGTCACTGTATGCTATTCCCTCTTGTTAAAATATGTATTCACCACAGCCATGTCCATCCTTTTTGCAAAATCCACTACAATCTGACCTTCTGCATTCCTTTCCTTAACACCATACCTACCCACCACTTCCTCATCCCCTCTGTTCCTTTCACCAACATGCCCATTGAAATCTGCTCTGATCACCACTCTCTCACCCTTGGGTACAGTCATCATCACTTCATCCAACTCGCTCCAAAATTTTTCTTTCTCATCCATCGCACACAAGGGTTATACTGAGCAAAATTAATACTAATACAAATTATAGTGTTTGACCAATGCAGCAAGGCATTCAGAAGCGACCATAGTGTCACCAAATAAATATAAGTACTCTCAGAGATTAAAACATTCTCTAAAAGACCAGCCACAATGAAAGATTTAAGTATATTTAATAATAAATAATAAAATAATGAACCACAACCCTCCAGTACTCAACAGCTACCAAATAGATACAAAACAGTGAAAATAATTCCAGAATCCGTTAGCTTGAACATGATTTTGTAATGTTTGAGTATTTAAGGGAGTGATGGTAGAGTTAATGTGATGGACTGATGAAGCAAACAGTTGGTCTGTGAAAGCGCTCACCTGTTATCGGTTTTTATCTGCTTGTGAATAAACTATGCCCTTGTCTGAAAATAACTGCATTGGAGAGTACTTTGAAAGTATCCAAGTTTGGATTTCTGCCCATGCTGCCTTGATATTGTTGGACGTAAATTATAAAATAACATGAAAATACTAAATATTTATTTTCAGTAAACACCAGAGTTTCCAGTCAGAGAAGATATAAAAAATAACACCAATTGAAAGATTCACACAGATACAGAAAAACAGTACTTAACTAATCTCACTATATTTTCCTGACTGATCTAAATTACTATTTTCTACTTAAGCAAGGCAAGACGAAGTAGGTAAGTGATCCTTCTTTGTCAGGTTTCAAAAACAGAGTGCCCTGAGACTTTTGTCTCATTTAGTATTAAAACATTATTTCAGTGATGGATTACAGAATGACATAACATACATCTGGTCATCTGACTCTGGTTCCCAAACTACCCCCTTTACTAGAATCTGAGCCAGAATGTTGGACGTATGTGTTATCATACACACACATAGAGCTTTGCTAAGATATCTTATAGTATCTGGAAGCTATAAAACCATTTCAAAACTTCCACCCTTCCAGGGTAGCAATTAGTTTACCCCTAAGGACAATACAGTAGGATTCCCAGTCCTGGTTTTCACAGGCATTTAGTCTCTGGCTGCAATCAGAACTATAAGATACAATCTTTATGGCTTAAACCAGGTAATTTAATTTCAGACTATTTTTCAAAGTTAGATGGGCTGAAATTAAACTCTTCTCTTCCATTATTGTCTGTTACAATGTATGCGTTTGAACAGTTGCAATACAGTGTGACATACAGATGTGTTTCTTTTCTGTCCAGCAGGACCCACTGTTGGCACATTTTCAGCACAAGCAGCTGTACAAATCAGCTCAATATACAAATGACATATAATTCTTTACAAATCTCCAGCTAGCTATGCTGGCATATGTTATACATCCACTGCCTTACTTCTCCTGGCATAGCTGGCAGTGCCTCACATCAGCACAATAGTTGTTTTTTTCTGCAGTTGTGCATTCTTAGAGTTAGTATGTGTGTGTGCATATACATCTCTCTCTCTCGATATATGTGTGTGTCTATATATATATATATATATATATATATATATATATATATATTATTTCAGCTGGATATATATCCGTTTACAGTAGAGGCCGGGAAGAAAAGCAGTATGTACAAAAAAACAGAAGAGATTAATAACATTTTTCTTAGTAGATTTATACAAGGTACAAGAAAGGATAACTATCACATTTTAAAAAATAAGTACAAGTTAAAAACAAAAAGCAAAATCTACCTAGTAAAGTTACTCAGGGATCTAGATGAAGTCTGAAGGCCGAACAGTGACATTGCTGAAGTATGAATCTCACCCCCAACTCGACTCATGTTAAAGCCCGTTTCCAAGGTTTACAGCAAGTCGTATTTCGACAATGTCAGAATTCGACATTGTTGGTTTTGCAGAAGTGGGTCGATGATCCTATCTTTTGATAGGGTCAGGTTCGACCTTCTGATGGTAAACCATAAACTCTGAGCTTTGGCCAGCTAAGACCTACATGCAATCAACTGGACGTATAAGTGAATTTAATTAAATCTTCATCTGCACTTTTTTCAAATACAGCATTTAAATTGATTTATTTGTGTTGCATTGAATACTGTCTAACTGGAAGTTGTGGCTCTGTTTTTTCAGTTAATGCTTGTTAGAATTCCTGAATAGCCAGTGATAAGTGGGGGTAGTTCACTTCATTGTTATTCGGTTTCTGCCTTATACAAGTGGTATATTTTGGATTATTTTCTGCTTAAACTCTAAGCTTTGGCCAGCTAAGACCCACATGCAATCAATTGGATGTATAAGTGAATTTAATTAAATCTTCATCTGCACTTTTTTCAAATACAGCATTTAAATTGATTTATTTATGTTGCATTGAATACTGTCTAGCTGGAAGGTGTGGTTGTGTTTTTTCAGTTAGTTCCCCACCCACCCTCCCTGCTTTTGTTTTGGTGTTAATCTTGGTGGCTTTGAAACTGCCTGCCCCTCTTGCAAATTTGCATTTGGATACTCCTCCTGGGCCTATCTCATTTGCTCACTCAAAAAAAAAAATTGCACTTTTTTTCATCTGCTTTTACTGTATTTGTGTTTCATCCTACTTTATTTTGCTTTTGCGTCATCTTAAAAGTACTCAATTGTATTTATTACTGCTTGATGTAACTATCATTCTAAGCGTTTTTGTATAAGCACTTGGGCTTCAGACAAGCTATTTTACATTAAGAAGGTTTGTGGTCTGCACTGTTGCGGCAGGACCGGTAGCTTACATCCTTCTAAGTTGGGAACTGCTGATTGAAGGCTCAGTGTCACTTATTCTAAAAGTGTATTAGTTCTGGTTTTAGCACTTGGGCTTCAGGCCAGTTATTTTACATTAAGAAGGTTCGTGGTCTGCACTCTTGTGGGAGGAGAGGCTGGACTTTGCCCTTCTGAGCTGGGAATTTCTGGCTAAAGGCTTATAGTGCCTGCATATTTTAACTGTTTCTTACTGAAATTGGTGCACCTTGTTTGCTGTTCATAGACTAGATCCAGGCCTGCTGAATCTAGCTTTGTTTGTATAACTTGAGCACTAATCCAGGCCTTCTTTTTTGGAGAGGGTTCCCCTGCACCCCAGTGGCAGGAGTGAGCAGTTAGAACTTGTCTGATTGAAGACTACAGGAACAAGGCTCAGTTTTGAGATTTTTTTACTGGTTAATTTGGTAATTTGTTTAAAAGCCTTTTCTGATTGCTTGTAGTCATCTAAAGCTGTTTTAAGTGTATTTTTCATGTCTGTAGTCGTTTAAAGCTGTTTTAAGTGTATTTTTTACTGTTTTTGCCTTATCTTTAAAAAAAATGTCCTTGTTTCCCACCTTTCTAAGCTAGTATAGTCCAGTTTTCAGGCTAGTGCTGAATTCAGGGCTGTTACAATTTTCTGAGTTGCCCATACCTTACTTGGATAGAGGGAGGTTTCTCTGTTCACCTGTGAGAGAGGGAACTTTGAGCAGCCGTCTGTTCCTGGAGGAGTGATTCCAGCCCCAAAGTTAGTAGTTTATAGGCCATTTTGGGCTAATTTCTCTCTCTTTCATTTCCCTGCTGTAAAAAATGCATTTGCACAGTTTTGCACGTCCTGGCAGCGCCGGTTAGCTAGGGCTAAATTTATCCTGGCTCCACCAAGTCCCCTCTTCAGTTTTCCCTTGAAAGTAGTCTAACTCTCAACCTAAGCACTTAAAAAGCATCCTACAGTCCAGCACTTGCTCAGACCTAATAGCCAGCATTAATATACCCCGACACTTGATTGCCCAGCAGGGCAAGGCTCATTATTCACCCCTCACCAACCAAGCGACTAAGCTGCTCACCCTACTATTCAGGCATGACCAAAGGGCAATTTCAGGTATACGACTGCCTCATATACACAGACAGCCCTCTCCTCCTACCACAAAACATTAACGTATGCGAGAGATGCAATTATATAGCTAATTTGGAGGCTAAGCTCTCTCCACCCAAGACTGGAACAGGCAGTCATGAGGAGAAGGTTAACACTTGCACCACACCTCCAGCCTCACATAGACATACTAAATTAGCACTAGCAAAAAATACACATAAATACACAAAATCATACTCAGAGGCTCTAAATAAAAACCGGCAAAAGCATCACAGACCTCCAAAGCAGACACCCAAAAAACCTTTACCTCCCGTCACAAACCAGACAACACATAAAACACAAAATCAGTGTGCTGCACCATCACAGCCCTTAAGGTGAAATAAAATACCTAACACACTAGTAATAGGTGACTCTATAGTCAGGCACACTGACGTCCCACTCACTAGGCTGGACAAGAAGAAGGTTACTGTTAGCTGCCTGTCGGGAGCCAGACTCCACCACATAACACAAGCAGTCAGGTCACTCCAGAACAAGTACAAATATGACTCTGTTATTGTTCATTTTGGTGTGAATGACCTGAGATCGTACAGATAACACATAAAAATCTAGCATTTAACACCAGTACAAGTGATATTAGAACAGAGGTCCAAATAGATGAGAAAAGGGAAAATATTGTTTGTACCCATTGGAATTTTAATTTTTTTAACTATACAGATATACAGATTACTGATGATTATTTTAATTTATTAAAGGGTTCACTTTTGTACCTACAAATATTCCAAAAATTGAAAATATCTTGTTAGACATTAAATTGTTCACAAGAAAATTAAATTTTACACACATGTTCAAGGATAGGAATATTCCAAATAAGGAAAGTACACTAAAGAGAGCGAGCATATTCAATCCCCCATTACAAAATGAGATCATGAATTTTGAGAGATGTGTAACTAGGAGGATATGTATGACAAACTTGTACAATACACAACCAGTTAGTAATTTAACAGAGGTTGAAATCAAATTATTGAAAGAGCCTAGTAAAGATGACAAATTAAGGGTCATGAAACCGGACAAGGGTGGGAGTGTGGTATTTATGGACAAATGGGACTACACAACTAAAATGATGGATATTTTAGACAACGAGAATCAATACAGTAGAGTATCCAGAAATGAAATCAATATATCTTCTAGACAGATAGACATAGTATTGGAGGATAACCTACTACAGGGTTTGATCGATATGGATCTTTATAATTTCTTCCGAGTCCCAAAACCAGTTATACCGGCTATTTTTGGAATACCGAAAGTACATAAATCTGTATACGACCCACCTATGAGACCCATTGTCTCATCCCAGGGATCTAAGACTCAACCTTTAGCAATATATGTAGATTCTAAATTGAAGGAGTTTCACAAAAAATATTGTCATATCTTAGTTGATTCCTGGGATTTTTTGAGTAAGATGGGGGAGTGTCCATATAATAATGATAGTCTTTTCATCACAATCGATGTGAGAGATCTGTTTTCCGTCATACCACAAGCAACGGGTATGATGTGGTTTGAAGATATGTTAACTGAAATTAATCTTTTAACTAGTGATGAATTTAGGTTGATACTAGAAAATATGGAGTTCGTTTTGAAATAGAATTATGTGTACTTTCAGGGTGAATATTTTCACCAAAAAGAAGGAGTGGCAATGGCCTCAGCCTGTGCCCCAATATATGCAAATATTATTATGCTATATTGGGAGAGTAAGTTTATATTTTTCTCTGATTATTACAGGTACATTGGTAAATATTATAGATTTTTAGACGATATTTTTGTTGTATGGAATGGGCCACTTGATAAGATAGATGAATTCATTGAATATATTAATCATACTACGACATTTTTAGAATTTACACGATATTGGAAAATATTTTATACACTTCTTGGATGTGAGGTTAGATAAGGATTACATAAACAAGTGTTATAAATCTAATATATATATAGCAAGGAGCATTTTTCGAACGCTTATTTACATTTTGATAGTGACCATTCATATGTATTAAAAAATAATATTATAAAGGGACAAATGATTAGGATGGCGAGGATGATTTCAGATGAAATTGAATTCATGGAAGAGATTGAATTAGTTGGCAAAATGTTCCAAGAGAGAGGTTATCCGCTTGATTTGATACATGGTGTAAAATACCAAGTTCAAAAAGGTAGAAGTAATAATAAATATACTCCTTTATTAGTTGAGTAGTTGTGTCAACACAGTTAACGGTGATGTGGATGTTAGTGTCCAAGAAATGGAGGGTGGTAACAACAACCACATAAAAAACAATGCAAATTGTATACCATACTTAACCCTTACTTATTATCAAGGGATAGGACAACTTAGAAGATGTATCAACGAGACTTGGGAGATGTTTAGGGAAATGGCCATCAAAACTGATGTATTTCAAAATGATACATGTTATAGTTACAGGAGGAATAGGAATATCAAGAACATCTTAGAGAAGAAGAAGAAAAATACATATGGTGCAAGTAAAAAATGTGGGACATTCAAATGTGGTAGATGCGCGCAGTGTGCATTTATAGCAGGACAAAAAGAGATTAGAATACCTAGTCTTAGAACAACCCTGGTTGCCAAAACCTACAGTAGCTGTTATACAAAAGGGGTGGTATACCTTGTTTTCTGTAAGGTCTGCTGGAGCTATTATGTTGGGGAAAACAGAACGGCACCTACGATCCAGAATTTATGAACATGTGAGGGACATCAATAAACAAAATGAAAATAATGCTATGTACAGACATGTTTTGGTCTGTAAGAATGCAGATTTTAAATTCTGGGTAATAGAGGAAGTAAAATGCCTTGAGAGGGGTGGTGACTGGGAGACCCAACTGGAGTTAAAAGAAATGATGTGGCAACTTAGATTGGACTCGTTGTGGTAAGGGTCTAAATGACCATATCTCCATCACCCCAGCATTGAAAATGCTTGCAGCTGACCCCAAGAAACACAAGTAATGATTATTATATAAAACAATTAAGGATTTATTCTTAGGGTTGTTTACACTTTACATTTTGCATTTTACATTTTATACACACATTATAGGGGATGATATATATATATATATATATATATATATATATATATATATATATATATATATATATATATATATATATATATATATACAAACATATATATATATATATATATATATATATATATATATATATATATACACATATATACATTTATCAATGTATGTATTCTATTCAATATTTCATTTTTAATACATTTGATTTCACTTATACACAAGTCTTTTAACTTAGACTTTATTGGAATTGATTCCCTATATATAATCATTTGTTCTTCATCCATTTTTTATTTTTTACATTATTATTATTATTTTTACATGTTTTTCTTTACATTTTTATGTTATTTTTTACATTTTTATAAAATAATATATATATATATATATATATTTTTACATATTTTTTATATATTTTATATACATTATATTTTTTATATTTATATGTATTTTACATGTATTTACTCAAGTGGCTATTTATTACATCTATTACATATATATACATATATATATATATATATATATATATATATATATATATATATTTACTACATTTATTACATTTTTAAACATTTCCCTTACTATTCTTACAGTTTCACTCTTATTTATTTATTTATTCACTCATTCATACAAGTTTTTGATGTTCTTAGTACTTATGGTAAGGTTGTACTTTAAGGAAAATGGAATTAATTAATTAATCATTTAATTAGATGCCAGCTAAATGGATTTGGTTAGTATAAAAGGTGCTTGTATTGTTAAATCCATGGATTCTGATGAAGTCTCCGAATGGAGATGAAAGTGCTTAATCTATGGTTCCAGTTGTATATTTGAGTATCGCTTTTATTATCTCGTGGATTGCTTTATGCAATAAACTGTTTTTTGGTTTATTTTTGGCTGCATTTGACTGAATTTTTGAAGACTTCCTTTATTGTCTCCTTTGTGGTTTGTGAGGCAGTGTTTGGTTACAAGTATGACCTGAGATGTACTTCCCTGGACTACATGAAAAGAGACATGGAAGTGCTCTCTGATCATGTAGCCCAAGCGAGTATGACCCTGACCCTGAATAGCATCCTGCCCTCACCAAGAATGATACTGCAGTATAAAGAAAAAAATATCAATTTCAACAACTGGCTAAGCTTCTGGTGTCATTCAAAAGGGATCCAGAGTCTATCAGCCTGGGACAACATGCTTGACAAACCTCATTGCTTTGCAAGAGACGGCTTGCACCTGTCACCCCTAGGCTTTTGAATACTGGCCAAGGCTCTTGCTGCCCCCATAGTGCCTTTTTTAGGCAAGGCTCAAAAGTCAAACCCACCTCCGTAAATAGCACAAATAAAAAAACGAGGGTTATGCTTCTCAACGCCAGGAGTTTAAATCTCAAAATGCAAGTGCTCAAAGCACTCCTCAGTATGGAAAACATCGACATCTGTGCAGTAACTGAAACCTGGTTCAAGGCTCCACAGAGCACCCCAGCACTACCGGGCTACAACTCATACCACACATTTCGGCCACAGAACATGGACCAAAATACAAAAGGAGGGGATGTATCCATATTCATCAAGGATACCTACACCTCCAGGTTAGTGGCGCAGCATGATACCTCCAAGATCATCCATGTGCAACTAACATCAGGCAAATCTGCAATGCAAATTGTGGCCTGCTACAAATCACCCTCCGTGACCCAGGACCACCACTCTGCCTTTCTGGAGACACTGGAAAACATGAAGGTCCTACTGAACACCCTGATATTGGGCAATTTCAATTACCCTACCATTAACTGGGAAAACTACTCAAGTACAAACTTCAAGGTCCAGCGCTTCCTGGAATTTATCAACTCAAATGTCCTGGATCAGCTGGTAAACTCCCCTATCAGAGGTGAAAACATATTGAACCTGGTCATCACCAACATGGGTGACAGGTGTTCCACACGGGATTTCAACCCATCACTGGTTAGATCAGACCATAAACTAATCACTCTGGATGGCCACACCACCATCACCTCCAACCAAGAAAACCACAGTGAAAAACTTCTTCTATAGCAAACTTCACCTTACTTAAGACAGAGGAGGTAAGTTTCACAGCCCCCATGCTAAAGGATAACAGTGTCCAAGATTTAAGAACATTTACAAATGCACTCTGTGAGCACCTACAAGGATGTATGAATCATGCCATCCCTAGCAAAACCAAGACTCACTTCCCTAAGAGAAGGAAGCCAATCTGGTGGACCCTTGCAATAAACAGGCTATACAGTAGAAGGTGGAAACTAGCTCAGAAAAAAAGCAAATCCCAAGAAGGAAAGATATCCCTGATCAGTATCAGTAAGAAACTAAGGTCCCTTATAAAATCCTCCAAGGCTAACTTCGAAAGAAAAATAGCCAAGGATTCAAACGATAACCACAAAGCCTTCTTTAGCTATGTCAAGAATCTAAGTGGCAACTCGCAGATATGCTCTGAGCTAGTGCAAAATAGCACAAAATAAACTGAACCCACTGATATTGCCAACATCCTGGCAGATAGATTCACTGTAAACTTCACCCCCCCTCTCACCCGCAAAAGGGCCCACAATAATACCGGAAAAGTGTAGTGTCCCGGAAATCACAGACACACAGGTGAGAACAGCCCTTTCAAAAGCCAAAAGCACAGCGTCAATGGGGACAGATGGTGTCCCAGGCTGCATCTTGCACGAACTACAGAACAAACTAACCCCCCCACCTAAACACACTGTTCAACCTCAGCCTCTCCACAGGTTACGTGCTCATAGAATGGCGCACAGCAACGGTTATTCCGCTCAACAAAGGAGGGGCCACAACTGTCCCAGGTAACTATCACCCCATAAACTTGACTAGTTTGGTCTGCAAGGCTAAGAGCGCATCATCATGGAACTCATTAACAAAGACATTGGGAACCTCCAAACACTTGACCTGACTCAGTTCGGCTTTGTTAAGGGCAGATCATGCCTACTAAACCTGGTTGACTTCTTTGAGACCGTCACCAAGGCCATAGATGAGGGAAAGGTAGTTCACACAGCCTAACTTGACCTCGCCAAGGCTTTTGACACCATTCCCACTCGGGAATTATAGAAAAACTCACCAACCTGAACATAAACCCCTACGTCACGAGATGGGTTGCCAACTGGCTTACAGACAGAAC